>NW_021637331.1:0-18553 GCF_004799145.2 Neltuma alba
GAATCTGAGATAGTCTTCGACTGAGATTTCGAGGAACTAAGAAGAGCGGAGTGTGGTCTATAGGACTCGGATTCGGTGACCGGAGTCTGGAGACTGGAGTTGGCATTGGCGTCTCGGCGAGTTGCGAACTTGCGAATTGCGATGACAGAGGCAAAATGCTAAACCTAGGGGAAGTTGTGCGTCTATTGGTCTGATACTCTGAGTCTCTGATGGAACTAAGTGTGGGGGAGCAAATAAGATATATTTATGTGAAAAAGATGTTAACAACACACGTTGGTCTGGTGGTGGAGGTGCTGCATTCTTCTCATCAGGTCCTCAACTTGAGACCTATCTTTTGCACTCTACATATAATACTTAAATACTTAACAGGCCCAGGCCGCCTGACAGGCTTAATAGGCTTCTCATAGAGCCTGAGCCTGGCCTGTTAGGTGAAATAGGCTTTAAAAAAAGCCTGAGCCTGTGTTTATTTTCTAACAGGCTTGGCCTGATCAGGCCAAAAGCAGGCCAGGCTATAGGCCCCTGACAGGCCGCCTGGCCTATTCCCACCCCTACTGAGAAGTCAGAGTCATATAAAGCTGCTTGACTTGATCAGAGACCTGGTCAAGTCTGCTCGTCAGAGTATCAGTTGTAAGAGTCAGCAGGTCAAGCTTTGAATCAATCTTTGTCAGAGTTCTATTCTGGCCGATCGCATTCTGGGTCTGCCAGTTGAGAACTTTTTCTGCTGCTGAGACTGGTCTAGTTTCACACCAGTAGGAGAGATTTCTGTTGGAACAGAGAAAGGTCTTGCTGTAACCTTTGTTTCTCTGTTGGTTCTTCTTTCAAGAGGAGGAAAATCCTGCTCATAGGGATCCATCATTGCTATACACGAGACGGATTGTTGGATGGCAGGAATCATTGGATCTGGTTTTTGTCTAGGCAGGAGGTCTTCATGACCTGTTTCTTAAGCAGATCATATAGAGATAATCTGCTAGAGGGAACAGTAGGGACAGGAGCCTTCCAGCTTCTAGCCTTCTGCTTCGGACCATGATCATCATCATCATAGTGATGATGGTAATGTTTGTAGGAACAAAGAGATGTATTCTTTTCCTTTTTCTTCTTTTTTATGGCATATCTGATGGGGTAAGACCATCCATCATCATTCATCGTCAGAAGCTTCCCACCAGTATGGTGTGTCACAATCACAGTCCGGATCACATTCTTCTGGTGCATGATCCCAAATGAAATGGCCATTTATGTGAGACACATAACATGGCTTGGCTTTCTGGTCTATCCAACCAATAGGAGGTTCTCCCTTAGATGAGACATAGGCCGGGGTGATAGTGAGAATACGTCCGGAAGATACAGAAGAACTTTCCTGGCTTGGCTTGGTGAACACTGTCTTGACAGTGCCATCTGGAAGCCTTTTTATCTCAGGAGGGGTAGAAGTATGAACATCCCTTTGTACACCATGAAAGTGTTTTTCATAGTTGGTGATCCACTCAAGAGGCATCAGCTGAGCAAGTTCCTCTTTTGGGATTTTTCTAGGAATCTGGATGATGGAGGTATCATCATCTCTATCAGAAACCACATAAAGAGCATCTTTGGTGGAATTTGGGAAATGAAGATCAAGAGCATGGTTCTGGAGTCTGTAGAGAACTTGATGATGAAGGGTTGCTGTGATAGCTCTGGGATCTTGCTTTGCTCCAACTATCTGGACTTGGATTTTTAGTCTGTTCGTCAAAGTTGGATCTGAAAGCTTGATATTGAAATCAGGGGCCATGGTAAGGATGACACTACCATTGCTAAGAGTGGTCAGAATAGCGCCAATCAAAGCATTACTGTAGGTAGTATAGGTAGTATCAACTAAAGCAATTTTAGCAGTAGCTGGAATTCCTTTTCTCCCATGGAGTGTAAGAATGAGGCGCACAGCACCAATATGAAGATGGGTATAACCTTGAGCTATCCACTCGTTGATCAATGGTTGAGGTATGTCAATAGTGACATATTGTTCAGAGGAAGAAGTAGGAAGACCACAATTTTCTAGTTTGGTAGACTGGACTACTTCTTTAACATGAGGTCTCTGAGTGGAGATCAAGCTTCTAACATTTCTAGTGACACGATTGGTACGATGATAAACGTTGTATGGACTAAGAAGAGGTAGATTCGTTTCTTGGACTCTAGCATCTTCAGGAAGATGATCTATCTCAACAAGGTTTTCTATTTTTCTGGAAAGAGTTCTCCGAACAGAGAAGGGAAGTCTTTATGGAGTAAAGGAAGAAGAAAGGCGAACGGGTTCAAGACTGTTTAAAGTTTCACTCATGATAAGACGGTATCTTCTTACTCACCTTCACTAATGATATCTCACGTCTGTCAGGAATTGTGCTGGCTCTGATACCACACGGGGGTGTTAGCTGAATCGAACCAAGCTAACATAGTCTGATATTCAAGGCTTCAGTCCAGGTAAGGCCACTCATTCTCAACTCATCAACAGGCCACGTTAGGACTCTCAGCTTTGAATACCAGAGCTAGGATAACTGGAAAGATTGTCACTAAACACTCCTTCATGGATCGTGGTCAGATTCTATTTTCTGATGCACAGGATCCTCTTAAAGAGGTAAGTGCAGAGCATACTTAGAATCTCTGGTGACAGAAGAAAGATATCATAAGTGAGGCTTTCAGAAGAAGAGAGAAATTTAGAGAGAACTCATGAGGAAAGCACACTAATATTATACAAGGAAGTCGATACACTCCTTTTGCCCGTAACTGAAGGCAGAGTGGGGTTTATATAGGGGTTCGGGGTCACTATATGACAAAGGCCTAATAGTACATCTCATGATGACGGGTAGACGTCATTATGACCTATCCTAATGATGAGGTTCACTTTAATGATTACAAAAGGACGAAATAGACTACAGGACAAACTACTTTAATAAAGCTACTTTTACAAAGCTACTTTTCTAAAGATACTTTAATAAAGTAAAAGTAGATGACGACATAAGTGTGGATTATCCTCAAGTCTGAATTTTTTATTGCAATAAAGTTCTCACAAAATATTCTACATGCACACCTAGCACCATGAAATTTCTTGGGGGCAACAATACAAATGAATGTTTTCAGCAAAAATGTCACATATGTTATCTACACATAATGTTGGTTACCTTAGTATGGTGGGGTACACTTGGTGCAGTATTATAAAGTAAAGGATATTACCTACATTTAATATAAATGATAGTTTTACTTCATTTTAAAATATTCATGTGTAATAATTGTTGCATCTAAAGAAATTCATAGCGACTACGCATAGTAAAGTTCTTCACGAATAGATTTGCATGTTAATCCCTTTTTTGATCTCACAAAATTCATAATCTTACATTTTCATTATGAAAAACTTCACAAATTTATCAATCCATGTTAGAAGAAAATAGAGGGAAAAAAAATTCTGATGCACGCTTATACTTTGTGATTTATATCTCTATACGGATAGGAAAATTTTACAAGAGAAGGATGGGAATTTTTAAATATACTTTGTGTATATAATCTTTAGACGTCGACAAAATATCTCGTAAAACCATTATCTATAATAGAATAATGCTGCAATCCTCAAAGACAACCATGCGTTTAGGAGAATCATAAAGTGGAAGGAAATGGATTAGGAAATTGATTTTTTTCTTTTTTATTTTTCTTCTTCTTCTTTTGTATTTGTGTAAAAGTCAACAAGCTTACGTATGTTTGATAAGCGTAGCTTCATTCTTCAGCATAACTTTCACGTTTGGAATCAAAAGCAACGATAAATAAATATCTAATTATCTCTACAACCATTTTTTCTAAGTTGTGGTTGTGAAACTTCTGCTGATTTTAGTAAGCTCCCAGAAATCAGAATCCAATTTATTTAAATTCCTTTTTAGAAAAAGCAGTGTACATTTTTTTCGGATGAAGTTTATTTTGTATCTGGTGATATAATTGGGAGTAGAGCTGGGTCATTTCCTGGCCATGTTTGTCATGTCCTTAATCAATAGAAGTCATTGTATTATAATTTTTTTGTTTTCACGAAATTTAAACTGGAGAGTTTATTTAAGAGGCATTGGGTCGCTTCCAGGTTTCAAGTGAACAAATATTTTATATCAAATGAAATTGAGTTATATACATATTTGTGCGCGCGCCTGTTTTGTGTGATTAATTAATATCTTAGATTGAGAAAAAAAGTTCATCCAACATTTCCGAACTTTAATATTTTAGACACTGATAGTCCACTGAATTGCATATTTGTAATGTTTTGTGATGATTTTTATTTGAAAACATGGCTTTAAGCCATCATTCCTAATGAGGAAGAAAACAAAGAAAGAATATATAAAATCATGTCAGCGTGCTAAATTGAATGATATTCATTTCAGTAAATATATTAAAAATTAGATAACTTTATATATTAAAAATTAATTAAATTATTTATTTGTAACAAGTATGTATTGATTGATAATTAATTGACAATAAAAATATTTTTTTTACTCATTTTACAATCTGTAAAAACTCCCATGCAGTTGATTGGCGCATCATCAACATCATGCACGTCGTTGTACGATAGTTTTATGGATGTCATCATCAAAATTGTGGGGCGGTGGAGTGATGATAAAGCACCAGCAAGCCCGACGAAGCTGCTGGTGTGTCTTTTCACTTTCAATTAGTGTGTGTGTGTGTCAGAGAGAGAGTGAAATTGAACCCTACTTGTTGCCCACTTGCATCTCATCAAAGGTGGACGTGGACATGCATGTGCTTCTCATGGCACTGTTCATCCATCAATCAATGAGTAAACTCAAATCTGTTTATTGATAATGCACAAGACGTCACATTGCGCACGTCAAATGCGTCGTCCATGTTTGTAACCGGTGACTTTAGTCATCATTAAGCAAGATAATAACCATATAAACTGCTCATTTAGTTGTGTTTGAGTTAATTTTCATTAAACGTGCCCATATTTTGATCTATAAAAAAGGTACGAGACTCTTAGCTTTCAGACAATTCTTTCTTTCTTGCTCTGGTATTCGACCATACTGAGTTCTTCTATCTTTCATTGTTCTGGTCACTCTATTCTTATGGTAAGAATCCGTTTAATTTTTTAAAATGTCATTTCTTGTTTTGTTAGTAGTTGCGGAACATAGGACACGACTTGAATTAGCTAGTTATTTGCGGATGTTGCTGCCAACAAGTCTTTCGTAGCATAAGTGAGGAATTGGAAGATCCACTTAAGCCCTTGGAGAATTTAGTTACTATCACTAACAAGACCCTCTTTCTCTCTAACCCCATTCGATCTTGCTTTCCTCTTTCCAAAGCCGTTTGTGAGATTCTTTCCAGTTGTTTTTTTCCCCCCTTCCGTTGAATTGTGCAGATTTCCAGCTGAAATATGGAAATTAAATCTCTTCAATTGTAGCTGACTTGTGGCTATTTATGTGAATTTTTTTCCCTCTGGGAAGACTATTGAACAAACTGGGGGGTTTGCTTGCTTCTTCTTTCTTCCGTAAACGATCATTCTGGGTTTGTTTCAGAAGAGGCTTCAATACGCGGTTGTGTATTCCGCAAAAGGATTGAAGAAAACTAGTATATTTCCAGAAAATTCCATCTCTATTTTTTTTTTTGCTGATAAAAGATATTTTCCGAGTATTAACAATTTCTCCATTGCTAAGACTTCTTTTGTCCATCTTCCCTGTAACTGTAATTCCTATGAGAGGCTTAAGCTGTGTCTCGACTTGTGATGAACTCCCAATTTAATTTTATAATGAATCATAAACTTGATACTGCATGGATTGTGCATTTTATTGTCTGTGCGAAGTACATCTCTGTTCTTGTTAACAAAAGTGGGAATTTATTATATTGATTTCTGACAAATAAGCATTGCCACAGGCACACCACTTTGGCGCAATGGGTCAACATAACATTAGACACTGCTATCTTGTTACCTTTTGGCTAGGATATATTTTTACAATTATACTGGGAATTCATCTTTTGCTTTCTCTACAAGTCATTAAATATGTAAAGTCCAAGTTTTTCTGATGAAGAACTATTGATCCCTGTTATGTAGGATCAACAGAAGCTTATGGATTTTCTAGCATCTAAATCGTACGAGGAAATAAAGGAAGTAAGCAAAGGTATTAAAACGTTGATAGGTTCCTGATTTGGACGCTGCGTCCACATTGATCCAATTCTTTTCGAGTGTATGAATTCATTGACAGCTCTTCTAACAAACTTAATCTTGCAGGTGCTCATGGCACTGTTTACAAGGCAAAGAGGAAGAATAGTGGAGGTGGAGCCACCAGGGTTGCCCTTAAATGTATCCCATTAAAACAAGGTACAAAAAACCGGACCGGATACTCAACTGATTGAGATAGTGGTTTAAGAGTCAGTAAGTCATATTGGTCAGACCGATCATGTTAAAATAATACAATTTAATTGATAATAACAAAATAATGTCAAAAAATACAACGATAATTAAATTGTAACATTTACGCTTTGACAGAGAAAAAAGAAGATTATGCCATAGGTTTATTAATTTGTAATCTAAGCCAGCTGTTAGCCTGTTCTTTTTGATTTGACTTCGTGCTCTTCCACTCGAAATGCCATGGGTTTCTTAATGAAAACGCTATTTTGATGTGACTTGGTGCTCTTCCATGTTATTGACCATGAAACATCAGAAAATCTTACTTAAGTTTTCAGTGTTCATCAACGAGACAAGTTATGACCTCTCAGAAGTAGAAATTGCTAATTTATCATTGTGGCTTTTCAGGTCCTGCTGCTGAAGCTCACGAGCAACGTCAACGTCTTGCTAAGGAGTGGGAAGTGCTGGAGCAACATGGGTAAGCACAATTCAGAAATATTTCTTCAACATTTTGCGTTGCCGGTTAAGCTTTTGAAGTTATTTAATGACTTATCTGTCACAATGACTTCATAATTCAGAGGCAAAAACTATATCATTAACTATAAAGACAGATTCAAGAATGGAAATACTCATTGCTTTGTTCTCCAATATATCGAGCACGACAAGCCTGAGGTAAATTTCCCACATCTAAATGGAAGTTTTGTGTTATTTTCTCTGTTTTCACTCTTATGATTTTTGCCCTCACATAGGTGTTAAAGGAGGAAATTAGTATTGATCAGCTCCGACGGTATGGTTACTGCATGTTCCGGGCTCTTGCAGCTCTTCACGAGGGGGTATAAAGAATTCTATTTTTGTAACATATGCAACCCTAGGAAAATTAGAGGTTCTAATGATTGCTTATGCATACGCAGGGAGTGATACACACAGATGTTAAACCTGGGAGTTTCCTTTTCTCCCGTAAGCTTAAAAAAGGGTATCTGACTGATTTCTATCATGCCAGGGTTAGTATTTTGTTTCTGTAGCATAACATGAACAGATTTTTCGTGCTGTTCAATATAAATCTGTTTTATCTTGTAATTTAGCCTATTGTTGCTGCTTTTCTCAGTTTCCGGATGAGAACCCTGTCGACGGCTCTCCCATGCCTTCAAAACAACCAATTGCCAATGATGCCGCTGGTCCTGGAGAGCAGATAAGAAAAGGTCCTTGGGTGGGAACAAGGGGCTATCGGGCTCCAGAGGTAGGCTATGAATGTGAGCTTGTTGATGAAATGAATGGATTGAAAAATATAATATGACTTTTTCTAAGGAAGCAAGAAGCTTGATGGTGATCGGTGGGTACTCTGTGCAGGTATTGTTCAGGTCTCCACATCAAGGTCCTAAGCTTGACATCTGGTCTGCCGGCGTATCCTTGCTCTATCTCATAATGGGAAAAACTCCTTTCACTGGAGACCCTGAACAGTAAGAATTTCTACTATAATCCAACACTTACAGCATGCATGGCTTATTTACCTTCACTTGTCATTCTTACAATTTCCGTTACCCGTAATCTTCAGGAGCATAAAGGATATAGCTCAACTGAGAGGCAGTGAGGATCTATGGGAGCTTGCTAAGCTACACAATCGGGAATCCTCATTCCCTGCGGTATCTATCTATTATATATGACTGGAATCTACTCTGACTTTTGATTCAAATTCATCATTACAACTTAAATCTAACTGCTTGTGTTGTAGGACTTATATGGTAAACAAGGTTTGTCACCTTTGCGATTTCAAGTTTGGTTCGAAAAAAGAATGAAAATTGAGAAACGAGGGTTCCTGGAAGTCTCTCGAGGGTTCCTGGAAGTCTCTCGCGATTTAAGATTACTGCTTGATCTCTTGGACAAGTGCTTGATGGTGAACCCTAGACTGAGAATCGGTGCAGAGGAGGCCCTTAAGCATGAGTTTTTTGCTCCATGCCGTTAGAAGAAGGAAAGGCAACGTGAGTGTAGGGGTGATCATGAGCAATGCCCACCCAAGCCCCCTAAAGTCAAGAAGCAACCCAAAAAATAGTTGGGCATTTAGCAGAGCCAGGTGTAGGGCAAGATATGCCATCGTGCATATCTGGCATTACCCAGAATTTATATATATAATTCTATTTAATATATAATATACATAAATTTATGGGACAATTGCAATAAAAGACCTTGAAATATATAAAATTGCCATTTGGGTTCTTCAATTCATAAAATTGCTATTAGAGACCGGATCTTAAATATCAATTATGAAATGTTGAGAAAAAGGCAAAAATGCCCTCTCATTCTCTTTCCTCCATCTCACCTTCTCCTTCTTTTTCCTTCTTCTCTCCTCTCTCCCGCTTCGTCCTTCTCTTTCACCTAAGCATTTCAACTAAGCATTTGAGGCAATCGAATAGATTTCATTTGTGTTTGTGCTGAGTTGTGGGTGGGTACGATTTTTTTTTTGACCTCTCTTTCAACCAAGCAAGCAAAGCACCCGCCTGGGTCCCAACCTTTTTTTATCTTTGAAGTTAGAAAGGGATGAACAAATAATCAATCAGCCCAACGAGAAGCACAAAAGTTGAAATCCAAGCCTTTCGAGTATAAGCTAACAACTCTAACATCCTTGTTGCAGGGTTTGAAGAGGATGCATTTTGAGAGACAAGTGAGTGAAGCCTAGCCTACCAATAACACCCCCACATTCAGACGATTATATGTTATCAAATGATAATTATATGTTACTTTATCCATGAATGCAGTTATCAGATGATTGCCTGGACTTGATATTGTCAAGAAATGTTCAAAATTAGCTTTGATGTCACAGATGTTAGATGGTTATCTGGACTTGTTATTTTCTATTAGAGACTTATAATTTCCTGTTCTAGACCTGTAATTTTCTATTTTAGACTTATAATTTTCAATCTCAGACTTGTTATTTTTTGTTGCAAACTTGTAATTTCCTATATCAAAGTTGTGATTTTTCATTTCAGGCTTATTATTTTTTATTGTAGACTTGTTATTTCCTATTACAGACTTGTTATTTCTTATTGTGGACTTATAATTTCATATTGCGGACTTATAATTCTTATTATAAACTTCTTATTTCTTATTGCAGAGTTGTAATTTTCTATTACAAACTTGTCATTTTCTATTGCAGACTTTTAATAACAAGTGTTGATTTAACGCCAATGAGATGCCAATGACAAGTTTATTAGGGTGAATAATAAGTTTAGTAACACAAGCGACAAGTTCTGATAAGCATTTGATAGGAATTTAAGTTTGTGTATTAAAATGACAATTTTCACATTCCTAGACGAATGACAACTTCAGTAAGGCTAATGACAGCTTTAGTGAGTCGAATGACAACTTCTGATAATCTACTCATACAAATTTAAGTTTAAACTGTTAAAATGACAGAATTTTCATATTTCTTTACGAAATGACAAGTTTAGTGTAACATCCTTAAAAAAAAAGAAGTTATTTTTTTTCAAAAAAAAATATATATTATATAATATTTTATTACTATTAAATAATAATATTTTATTAAAACAAAAAAAAATGGGGGAAGGGGACAACACGTTCAGCTTTCCACCGAAAGCTGAACGTATTTAAGAGGAAGAGGAATTGGGGGGGGAGTTTTTGACTGAAGGAAGAAAATATGGAGGGAGCATTAATGAATGAAGAAAAATTGAGGAAGGACGGTTGGCAATTTGAAGAATAAAAAGAGAGAATGATCGCAAAGAATGGAAAGAAAGAGTGAGATGCGCAGAAGGAGAGATTGAGAGAAAAGAAGAGAAGTGTTAGCAGTTTGAAGAGTCATATAAGTTTTGGGGATCATATAGGTACATTAAACACTTCTTTCTATTAAATTTTTTCCTTATGAATATTTCCTATATATTTAGAGCTTTATATTAGTAGTATCATTATAATGTTTAGAGAAAATTTTGTGATTTGGGTATAGAGTAAGTATTGAGTTTCGAAGATATTTGACCGTAGGAATTTAAAGATTTATTATTAAGAAATTTTAATCGGTTTAGATTTGTTAATTTAGTACCTATGGTATTTAAAATCAAATTTATTTTGTTGAAAAATCTGTCACTTATGATATATATCATATTTATATCGATTAAAATTAAGTTAAATAATTTATTTGGGTTGTTTGATGTATTATTGAAATTTTAATCGGTTTATAGTTGTTTATTGATTGTTTTGAGAATTTTAAACTAAGATTCTGGTTGGAAAATGTATCATTCAAGATATATAGAATGTTTTTACCGATTAAATTTAAGTTAAATAACTTATTTGGGTTACTTAATGTATTATTGATATTTTAATCGGTTTAAAATGTAAAATAGGTTAAGACTATATTATTAGAAAAATTTTAAAACTGGAAACTTAAGTTATAAATTGAGATTCTTACAATATTAGATAAAAACAATATTTTATAAATATTTATAATTTAAATGAGTTATTTGGGTAGAGAAAAATTGTTATTTGAAGTAAGAATTTTTGGATAGTAAATATATGTATAGATATTATTAATAATAAATTCTATGTAATTTAAGTTAATTATTTGTATGTATATTAAATTGTATCTATATTATTTGTAGATTATCTTGTACTTCGGAGTTTGTAATTTGCGCTCTTATTTCTCAAGCTGTGAGGTTAAGCTTGGAGTAGAGGTAACCGGGGTCAATTTATTTTATATACACTCTTTGGATTGTAAGGTGTCTATTATGTTTTTATTTTCTTAGTTAATTTGTAAAAGTATGCCTGTGAATAAAATATATATTTTATTATATGACAAATTTTGGTGAAGTGGGAAGTATGTTGATCTAATTATGTTTGCGTTGTGTTTTATTGGAAATTGTGTTTTCGTGTAGTACTGAATTTAATATACTAATATTATGTTATTAAATGAAATGAAAATGTGTTATACTTTGTTTGAAATTATATCATCTTACTTTGAAGATTGTGATATTTTGATTTATATTGTAACTATGCATGGGGTTCATATGTGGAAGATGGGATTTTGTTATGTGGAGGATAATTGTTCTTGAAGCCCGCGCGGCATGCCTACACTATGGATCCCAGTGTTTGGCCGTATTGTTAGACCCCTGTAGTTCTTCCTTTTCCTTGGCTCGGAATTGAGAATGAACTCTTGGGTAGACACCTCTTGCACCATAATCCATTCTTGGGCGGTGTAGGTACAGGAGGGGGCCCGTTGCTTGATGTGAGTGGGGTGACCTTTGGCCGGGTTACTCAGCACAGAAAGCCCGGGTCCTTGTCAAGGAGTCATAAGGAGGAGAAAGGTGATGGGAGGGCATATTTCATTGTGTTGTTGCATATATGTACTTTTATATGAATTGTGTTGTGGATGGAGAGATATACTCTTTTATGTGATTGTATCTATTAAAGTATCATTTATTTCTTAAACTATATTTAAGCACTACTTCACCAACTTACCATCCTACTTGTATATGTCATAAATTAATACTTGGTTACTGGGACTTTACGTCTCACCCCGCTATTCATCAATACTTTTCAGGAGAGCCATCTAGTTTGGCTCGACGTGAAGGGAAGAAACCAGAGGCATAAGCGAGCATAGCCTAGTAGTCCTCTTTTGGTTTAGACATATAATGTTATGTATATTGCCATCTTAGGGCCCACAACTGTGTTGACATATACTTTCTTTTGTTTAGATGACTGTATTTGATGGAATGCTGTTAAAATGGCTGAAGGCCATAAGACTCTGCTGTATGTGATACTCTTATGTGTATGCCTTATGGGCTGGGTTGAGCAACCTATGTTTCTTGTGCCCTAAGTTTTTGGGGATGAATATTATGTTGGGCTTGTGGGCGGTTACTGTGCCCTGAGGCTTTGTTCTACGTTGTTAAATCCATGGGTGTTTTATGTATCCTGAGCTACTTGGGACGTTTTCGAAATAAGTCAAACTCATTATAACCATGGTAGTATTTTAACACTCTAACTCAATTCTTTTTCTACCATGGTTATCATTTTAAAAATAGTTTTTAATTATGTATTAAGAAGAGGTCTTTTCAACTTGGTATCAGTTTCAAGGTTTTGTGTGATTCCTGGTGCATTTCATATAGTATCTATGGCAATATACAATCATTACACTTATACTTCCCTTCAATTTCTCCTCTTTTCTCCTTTCTTAAGTGTTTACCTTTCTTTTTGTGGGGTTCTACCCTTAGGTGGGGAGAGATGGTAAGTACCAGGCGTACTGCTGATGCTGGTGAGGGAAGTCGCCAGCCACCTAATGGCAATAGCCAAGCTAATCAGACTAATGATGAGATCTTAAGGCAATTACAAGCTGTAATTCTTTCCCTTGACGAGCGGGTTAGAAAAATGGAAGATAATCGAAGGAACAAGGAAGCTGAAATCTCTCAAGAGATGGAAGGTCATCATGATGGTGATAGCATTGGACATAATGAGGGCCAGTCAAATGAGCAGGAAACAGTAAATGAAGAAGAGGTTGCTGAGGTGTTACCAGACATTCCTATAACAACAGTCTGGAAGTATATAGGCCGCTTCAACCCTCCAACTTTTAAGGGTAGTCTGAATTCTGTAGAAGCAGAGGCTTGGATAGACCGATTGGAAACCCTGTTTAGTACGGTGAATTGTAGTTCCCAGCAGAAGGTGCAGGTTGCCAAGGTTCTGTTAGAAGGAAGGGCAAAGCAATGGTGGGATAGTGTGAGACCCATGGATGATAGGAGGATGGTTTGGAATCAATTCAAGGATTTATTCTTTGATTACTTCTTTCCAATGGAGGTGAGACAACAGAAGGAAGCGGAGTTCTATGCCCTGCAACAGGGAAACATGCATGAGGATCAATTTATTGGCCAATTCATAGATCTATCCAAGTATGTGGCATACCTAGATCATTATCGAAACACTTGGTGGATGGCTGTTCAGTTAATGGAGAAAGCCAGACCAGAGATTAAGCAACAATTGGCCACAGTAGAGGTCACTACCTTTGAAAAGATGTGTACTCATATCCGTCAAGTTGCACGGAGGATGAGAGAAGCTGATGAGTATCGTAGAAGAGACAACCTTGGGCGCTTTAGCCGCCAAACCGGTGCCTCAGGATCTGGAGGACGATTTAGTAGCTATACGGGACCCACTGGTGGAGTGGGGAAGAAAACTAGCCAATCAGGTGCTAGTAGTTTTGGCAACAGAAAACAATCCTATCAAGGAAACTCTCAGCAGAGGAACCGCTTCCACGGCGCTCAGACCCAGAGAAGTCAAGGAGGAGGGAGTCAAATTTCCCAGCATGGCTCTGTAGCATCTACTCCTAGTGTGACTAACCATCTCGCTTGTCCTAGATGTGGGAGGCAACACTTCGGAGAGTGCTGGATTTGCTTTAATTGTGGAGAGCCGGGACACTTAGCTAAGTATTGCAACAAGGCTAAGAGAAACAACCAGACCCCTAGGTCATCTGTACCAGGGCGTGTGTTCGCTATGACTTCTGAAGAGGTCGAGTTGCGAGATAATTTGACCTATCCAACAGAACCAGAACGGATTTTGGACGTTAAGGATAAACAATTAAGGAACAAACTATCCGTCTTGTTAAAGTCTTTTGGAAGGACATGAGTCCTGGTGATGCTACTTGGGAGACAGAGGAACGGATGCGTTACGAGTACCCTTACCTGTTTTCTTAGTAAGCACTTTAAGTTACTTTTTTTTTTTTTATTTCTTGTGTGTGGTTATTTGAATTTTGGGGACAAAATTCTTATTAGGTGGGAAGAATTGTAATATCCTTTAAAAAAAAATTCAAAAAAAAAGTAATTGAAAAATAATATAATATATATTGAAAAATATAATATAATATAATATAATAATATTTTATTATAATATTTTAAAATTAAAAAAAAAAAGTCCAACTTTCCACCGATATTTCGGTGGAAAGTTGGAGGGGGTATGGAAAAAATTGGGGGAGGGTGGAAAAACGTGGGGGTTGGGTTGAAATTCCCCTCCCCCAATAATTGTGTGGGGGTGTTAAATACCCCCCACAATCCATTCCCCCCACGGCAAACGCAAGAAGAAAGAGAGAAAGAGGAGAAGAAACGAGAGAAAGAGAGATAGAGTGGGAGGAGCATACCGGTAGAGGAGGAAGCAAGCTTTGAAGATATTTTAGGTATATAAAATTATCTCTTTTCATCAAACTTTCTTCATAAATATTTCATATATATTTTATGCTTCCTAATAGTAGTATTGCCATAGTGATTAGAGAAAATTTTGAGACTTATATATGATCTAAGTATTGAGTTTTTACAAAAGATGACTATCAAAATTTAGAAGTTAATGAGTTGTTAATTTTAATCGGTTTAGATTTGTCTATTTGTTAGTTTTAGTATTTAAATTAATTTTTCTAATTGAAAAATCGATTATATATGATTTATACCATTATTTTTACCGATTAAAATTAAGTTGAATAATTTATTTGAGGTGTTTAATATATATTAAGATTTTAATCGGTTTATTTTTATTTATTGGGTGACTGGAGGTTTTAAAATAATTATTGTAGCTAAAATGTTTATTATTTATGGAAATATATATATGGTAGTTGTACCATTAAAGTTTTGATTAGATTATTTAGTTATGAATATTTGAAGTATTATTAAATTTTTGAGAGTTTGATTTTGAGGTTTAAACTTAAAATGAGATTTTTAGAATTTAGAACATAAGAATTTTATATTTAGAAATTGTGGAAAATCCTTTTTATTAAGGTAAATAATTTGGAGGTGGTAAATAAATAATTTGGGGTTGTTAGAAATTTTAAGTTGTTTTTAAAATACTTCATAATTTTTGAGTTATGAGAGTTGCGGGAATTTAGAGTAAAAATTTAAATAATATAGAGAAGTGTAATTAATTAGTTTATATTAATATGTGGTTATATTAATTGTGTAGATTAATTATTGGATGAGCAAAGGATTGACCTTGTGGTAATCCTTAGTATTGCTTTGGCGAGAGGTAACCACTTTCCACTTGTTATATGTGCTAATATGTTGTTTGTGAGTATTTTGCTATTTTTAGAATAATATTGGATATTTGGAACTTGAATAAATATGTTATATCTTTTGAGCTATGAAAATTGTCTTGTGGGATTTTTGGAATTGTGATTGAGAAGTTTGAAAAAGATATATGGTTTATATCTTATGGATTATACTGAGAAAAGATTGAGACATTTTTATTATATTGTGAATGATTGGTTGTTATTTGGATTTTGGATTGAGTCCTATCCTACCACGTGGTAAGGCCGCCATTGGTGCACATTGGTTGGCTTTTTCTTTCGTCCCCCATAGTGAGGGATAGGCCTTTGTGGCTTCTTATTCGTCCCCCAGAGTGAGGGATAGGCCCATATGTTTGATTGATCCCCCAGAGTGAGGGATAGACTTATGTGGCTTGTGTGTTGGCCCCCATAGTGAGGGTTTGGATGATTGAAATTATATTTCTATGGATATATCTATAGTTCTCGAGAATTAATAACTGTCCCACTTGACACCTCACGAGCACGTGTTAGTATGTATGATAAGTTGGAAAGTTGGTTACTGAGGCGTTTGTCTCACCCCGTGGTTTAACATTTTCAGGCGATAGTTCAAGTGGTGGCCCATCAGGGAAGGCTCCGGAGGCATAGTGTGCTGATTAGCTTGTATAGCCTCCCTGCTTTTGTTCTATGTGCTGACTTGTTATATATTGCCACATAGGGCTCATCTACTATCATGATGTAAAATAATACTTTTAATTACTACTATCTGGTATGATAGGGCAGTGAGGAGGCCCGAGACATTTTAGACTCTGCATGTAACGCTCTTTTGAGTGTGTTGACTTTTGACTAATGAGCTCTATAGTTTATATTAAACTGATTTATTAGTTCGAATGGTTGAAAATATAAGTTTGGTTTGGGCTAATGGTTGAATGATATTTCTGGATTTTGGAAGTCCAAGGCCCAAGGTAACGATCGATGTTACTCTTATTATAAGTTTATTTCTTTTAACCATGATAGCGATTTTAAAATTTTAAGGTTTCTTCTTTTCTATCATGGTTAATCATTCAATTAAATTATTGGATTTAATCTAAAATGGTTTTGAAAGAGCGGTTGTCACATTTAGTTAGTCAAATGACAACTTCATTAGGACAAATAACAACTTCTGATAAGGTTTTCATACAAATTTGAGATTCTATGTTAGAATGATTGAATTTCCACATTTATTTACGAAATGACAAGTTAGTAAGGCCAATGACAACTTCTGATAAGCTACTCATACAAATTTGAGATTCTCTGTTAAAATAGCTTAATTTTCACATTTATTTATGAAATGACAAGTTCAATTAGGCTAATGACAAGTTAAGTAAGGCCAATGATAAGTTCTTATAAGGTTTTAATACAATTTTAAATTTCTCTGTTGAAATCAGAATTTGCAGATTTTCTTGACAGTAAGCACTTTTGAGATAGGATTCATGACAAGTTCAATTAGGCCAACGACAACTTAAGTAAGACTAATAACAAGTTTTGATAAGATTTTCATATAATTTTAATTTCTTTGTTGAAATGAGTAAATAAGAAAAAAGAAGAGATCCTGTAATGTAAAACTAAAATCAAGCAAACCAAAACCAAGGGGGAAAAAACACCATCTTGGGCGCCCAAGCTCCTCCGCTTTGATACTTTCCCATGGTTGCTAAAAAGTCTTGCTCATCATTGTCTTCATGGTCGCAAATTTAGGATGCCCCAACCTCATATCATTCTTCCCAACCTAGCAGCATCCATCGAAGGGTGGGCCCAATCTTGCAATCAAAACCCCATTTGAGCTTCTGTGATTGAGCAACACTGTGAAGGGGTCAGGTCAGTCCAATTCTCCCAACCAAACCACACTTGTGCTTTCCCTTCTTTTTGTTCCAAAATTATGTGGGCTTTTATCAGGCAGGGTCAGGATCTTTCGGGCTCGACATTAGACAAGAATCTGGCCTTGCCCATATGCAGCCCTACATAAGAAGGGATTATTGATGAGAATATCTAACTTTGAGATTTTCATCATATCAGAATATTATGGTCTATCAACAAGTTACTCAAATTTGCATTAAATAATTTCCCCCCTAAATTTTTATTATGAAATCTCTCAACTAAAATATGATTATCTTTTAATATGATAGGCTCATGGTTTAATTGAAATATTCATTTAGTTATTGATTTAAATCATATATATCATATATACTGTTCAAAAATTATATTATATTTTGATCGAAACTTCGACAGTAAAACTACAAATAGTGTATGTAAAAATTTCTCTAATTGAATGGGTTAATATGAAGTAATTTTTAAGTTTTCAAACTAAGACTAAATTAAGAAAACAACAATTTTTTTGGGGATATTATTAACTGGTTTTTGCTAAATTATTGTCAAAATGTTTTCTTTTGAAAAATGCTTCGGTAAAGTTATTTATATTTATTATGTCAAGTTTTCTAATCATATATGGTCATGTGTTTTCTATGTGGGTTTATAATTAAAAGTTGCTTATATCAAGTTTTCCAATCACATATGATCAATGTGCTTTCTTTTTCTTGTTAACTTCTTTTTTGGGACCAAACTTTTTCTTGTTAATTAAATTTCGTATACATAACTTGGAAGATAAGCATTCGACGGTAACCATGTTGCCTAGATAAGTTTTAGTTTAAAATCCTGAGGTATGTCTTTAAATTTGAGACACTGCTATCTTGTTGACTTTTGGCTACGATATATTTTTACAATTATGCTGGGAACTCACTTTTTACTTTCTCTACAAGTCATTAAATATGTTTAGTCCAAGTTTTTCTCACGAAAACCTATTGATTCCAGTGACGTAGGATCAAAAGGAACGTAAGAATCTTCTAACATTTGAAAGTTTTTATTCGGGAGCACTAGGCACTAGAAAGTTCATTTTGAAAGTTTAAAATCATGAAAATGTTGCCCAATACTGAAAAAAATATTAACGATTAATGTCACTATTTTAATAGTCAGCTTTGATTTTTCATGATAGATATTACTACAATTTTAAACTTTTGAGATAACTTTGCACTTAAAAAATTTTCGAATGCCCAGTGCTTTTAAATGAAACTTTCAGGGTAAATTTGCATTTACATATGTCCAACGCACATTAGGCATGAACGTTGCTTATTATCCCATTTGACAGTTCATAGTTCATAGCACATTGCTTATCA
>NW_021637332.1:0-55177 GCF_004799145.2 Neltuma alba
CACCTAAGCATTTCAACTAAGCATTTGAGGCAATCGAATAGATTTCATTTGGTTTGTGCTGAGTTGTGGGTGGGTACGATTTTTTTTTTTGACCTCTCTTTCAACCAAGCAAGCAAAGCACCCGCCTGGGTCCCAACCTTTTTTTATCTTTGAAGTTAGAAAGGGATGAACAAATAATCAATCAGCCCAACGAGAAGCACAAAAGTTGAAATCCAAGCCTTTCGAGTATAAGCTAACAACTCTAACATCCTTGTTGCAGGGTTTGAAGAGGATGCATTTTGAGAGACAAGTGAGTGAAGCCTAGCCTACCAATAACACCCCCACATTCAGACGATTATATGTTATCAAATGATAATTATATGTTACTTTATCCATGAATGCAGTTATCAGATGATTGCCTGGACTTGATATTGTCAAGAAATGTTCAAAATTAGCTTTGATGTCACAGATGTTAGATGGTTATCTGGACTTGTTATTTTCTATTAGAGACTTATAATTTCCTGTTCTAGACCTGTAATTTTCTATTTTAGACTTATAATTTTCAATCTCAGACTTGTTATTTTTTGTTGCAAACTTGTAATTTCCTATATCAAAGTTGTGATTTTTCATTTCAGGCTTAATTTTTTATTGTAGACTTGTTATTTCCTATTACAGACTTGTTATTTCTTATTGTGGACTTATAATTTCATATTGCGGACTTATAATTCTTTTATAAACTTCTTATTTCTTATTGCAGAGTTGTAATTTTCTATTACAAACTTGTCATTTTCTATTGCAGACTTTTATAACAAGTGTTGATTTAACGCCAATGAGATGCCAATGACAAGTTTATTAGGGTGAATAATAAGTTTAGTAACACAAGCGACAAGTTCTGATAAGCATTTGATAGGAATTTAAGTTTGTGTATTAAAATGACAATTTTCACATTCCTAGACGAATGACAACTTCAGTAAGGCTAATGACAGCTTTAGTGAGTCGAATGACAACTTCTGATAATCTACTCATACAAATTTAAGTTTAAACTGTTAAAATGACAGAATTTCATATTTCTTTACGAAATGACAAGTTTAGTGTAACATCCTTAAAAAAAAGAAGTTATTTTTTTCAAAAAAAAAATTATATATTATATAATATTTTATTACTATTAAATAATAATATTTATTAAAAACAAAAAAAAATGGGGGAAGGGGACAACACGTTCAGCTTTCCACCGAAAGCTGAACGTATTTAAGAGGAAGAGGAATTGGGGGGGGAGTTTTGACTGAAGGAAGAAAAAATATGGAGGGAGCATTAATGAATGAAGAAAAATTGAGGAAGGACGGTTGGCAATTTGAAGAATAAAAAGAGAGAATGATCGCAAAGAATGGAAGAAAGAGTGAGATGCGCAGAAGGAGAGATTGAGAGAAAAGAAGAGAAGTGTTAGCAGTTTGAAGAGTCATATAAGTTTTGGGGATCATATAGGTACATTAAACACTTCTTTCTATTAAATTTTTCCTTATGAATATTTCCTATATATTTAGAGCTTTATATTAGTAGTATCATTATAATGTTTAGAGAAAATTTTGTGATTTGGGTATAGAGTAAGTATTGAGTTTCGAAGATATTTGACCGTAGGAATTTAAAGATTTATTATTAAGAAATTTTAATCGGTTTAGATTTGTCAATTTATTACCTATGGTATTTAAAATCAAATTTATTTTGTTGAAAAATCTGTCACTTATGATATATATCATATTTATATCGATTAAAATTAAGTTAAATAATTTATTTGGGTTGTTTGATGTATTATTGAAATTTTAATCGGTTTATAGTTGTTTATTGATTGTTTTGAGAATTTTAAACTAAGATTCTGGTTGAAAATGTATCATTCAAGATATATAGAATGTTTTTACCGATTAAATTTAAGTTAAATAACTTATTTGGGTTACTTAATGTATTATTGATATTTTAATCGGTTTAAAATGTAAAATAGGTTAAGACTATATTATTAGAAAAATTTTAAAACTGGAAACTTAAGTTATAAATTGAGATTCTTACAATATTAGATAAAAACAATATTTTATAAATATTTATAATTTAAATGAGTTATTTGGGTAGAGAAAAATTGTTATTTGAAGTAAGAATTTTTGGATAGTAAATATATGTATAGATATTATTAATAATAAATTCTATGTAATTTAAGTTAATTATTTGTATGTATATTAAATTGTATCTATATTATTTGTAGATTATCTTGTACTTCGGAGTTTGTAATTTGCGCTCTTATTTCTCAAGCTGTGAGGTTAAGCTTGGAGTAGAGGTAACCGGGGTCAATTTATTTTATATACACTCTTTGGATTGTAAGGTGTTATTATGTTTTTATTTTCTTAGTTAATTTGTAAAGTATGCCTGTGAATAAAATATATATTTTATTATATGACAAATTTTGGTGAAGTGGGAAGTATGTTGATCTAATTATGTTTGCGTTGTGTTTTATTGGAAATTGTGTTTTCGTGTAGTACTGAATTTAATATACTAATATTATGTTATTAAATGAAATGAAAATGTGTTATACTTTGTTTGAAATTATATCATCTTACTTTGAAGATTGTGATATTTTGATTTATATTGTAACTATGCATGGGGTTCATATGTGGAGGATGGGATTTTGTTATGTGGAGGATAATTGTTCTTGAAGCCCGCGCGGCATGCCTACACTATGGATCCCAGTGTTTGGCCGTATTGTTAGACCCCTGTAGTTCTTCCTTTTCCTTGGCTCGGAATTGAGAATGAACTCTTGGGTAGACACCTCTTGCACCATATCCATTCTTGGGCGGTGTAGGTACAGGAGGGGCCCGTTGCTTGATGTGAGTGGGGTGACCTTTGGCCGGGTTACTCAGCACAGAAAGCCCGGGTCCTTGTCAAGGAGTCATAAGGAGGAGAAGGTGATGGGAGGGCATATTTCATTGTGTTGTTGCATATATGTACTTTTATATGAATTGTGTTGTGGATGGAGAGATATACTCTTTTTATGTGATTGTATCTATTAAAGTATCATTTATTTCTTAAACTATATTTAAGCACTACTTCACCAACTTACCATCCTACTTGTATATGTCATAAATTAATACTTGGTTACTGGGACTTTACGTCTCACCCCGCTATTCATCAATACTTTTCAGGAGAGCCATCTAGTTTGGCTCGACGTGAAGGGAAGAAACCAGAGGCATAAGCGAGCATAGCCTAGTAGTCCTCTTTTGGTTTAGACATATAATGTTATGTATATTGCCATCTTAGGGCCCACAACTGTGTTGACATATACTTTCTTTGTTTAGATGACTGTATTTGATGGAATGCTGTTAAAATGGCTGAAGGCCATAAGACTCTGCTGTATGTGATACTCTTATGTGTATGCCTTATGGGCTGGGTTGAGCAACCTATGTTTCTTGTGCCCTAAGTTTTTGGGGGATGAATATTATGTTGGGCTTGTGGGCGGTTACTGTGCCCTGAGGCTTTGTTCTACGTTGTTAAATCCATGGGTGTTTTATGTATCCTGAGCTACTTGGGACGTTTTCGAAATAAGTCAAACTCATTATAACCATGGTAGTATTTTAACACTCTAACTCAATTCTTTTTCTACCATGGTTATCATTTTAAAATAGTTTTATAATTATGTATTAAGAAGAGGTCTTTTCAACTTGGTATCAGTTTCAAGGTTTTGTGTGATTCCTGGTGCATTTCATATAGTATCTATGGCAATATACAATCATTACACTTATACTTCCCTTCAATTTCTCCTCTTTTCTCCTTTCTTAAGTGTTTACCTTTCTTTTTGTGGGGTTCTACCCTTAGGTGGGGAGAGATGGTAAGTACCAGGCGTACTGCTGATGCTGGTGAGGGAAGTCGCCAGCCACCTAATGGCAATAGCCAAGCTAATCAGACTAATGATGAGATCTTAAGGCAATTACAAGCTGTAATTCTTTCCCTTGACGAGCGGGTTAGAAAAATGGAAGATAATCGAAGGAACAAGGAAGCTGAAATCTCTCAAGAGATGGAAGGTCATCATGATGGTGATAGCATTGGACATAATGAGGGCCAGTCAAATGAGCAGGAAACAGTAAATGAAGAAGAGGTTGCTGAGGTGTTACCAGACATTCCTATAACAACAGTCTGGAAGTATATAGGCCGCTTCAACCCTCCAACTTTTAAGGGTAGTCTGAATTCTGTAGAAGCAGAGGCTTGGATAGACCGATTGGAAACCCTGTTTAGTACGGTGAATTGTAGTTCCCAGCAGAAGGTGCAGGTTGCCAAGGTTCTGTTAGAAGGAAGGGCAAAGCAATGGTGGGATAGTGTGAGACCCATGGATGATAGGAGGATGGTTTGGAATCAATTCAAGGATTTATTCTTTGATTACTTCTTTCCAATGGAGGTGAGACAACAGAAGGAAGCGGAGTTCTATGCCCTGCAACAGGGAAACATGCATGAGGATCAATTTATTGGCCAATTCATAGATCTATCCAAGTATGTGGCATACCTAGATCATTATCGAAACACTTGGTGGATGGCTGTTCAGTTAATGGAGAAAGCCAGACCAGAGATTAAGCAACAATTGGCCACAGTAGAGGTCACTACCTTTGAAAAGATGTGTACTCATATCCGTCAAGTTGCACGGAGGATGAGAGAAGCTGATGAGTATCGTAGAAGAGACAACCTTGGGCGCTTTAGCCGCCAAACCGGTGCCTCAGGATCTGGAGGACGATTTAGTAGCTATACGGGACCCACTGGTGGAGTGGGGAAGAAAACTAGCCAATCAGGTGCTAGTAGTTTTGGCAACAGAAAACAATCCTATCAAGGAAACTCTCAGCAGAGGAACCGCTTCCACGGCGCTCAGACCCAGAGAAGTCAAGGAGGAGGGAGTCAAATTTCCCAGCATGGCTCTGTAGCATCTACTCCTAGTGTGACTAACCATCTCGCTTGTCCTAGATGTGGGAGGCAACACTTCGGAGAGTGCTGGATTTGCTTTAATTGTGGAGAGCCGGGACACTTAGCTAAGTATTGCAACAAGGCTAAGAGAAACAACCAGACCCCTAGGTCATCTGTACCAGGGCGTGTGTTCGCTATGACTTCTGAAGAGGTCGAGTTGCGAGATAATTTGACCTATCCAACAGAACCAGAACGGATTTTGGACGTTAAGGATAAACAATTAAGGAACAAAACTATCCGTCTTGTTAAAGTCTTTTGGAAGGACATGAGTCCTGGTGATGCTACTTGGGAGACAGAGGAACGGATGCGTTACGAGTACCCTTACCTGTTTTCTTAGTAAGCACTTTAAGTTACTTTTATTTTTTTTATTTCTTGTGTGTGGTTATTTGAATTTTGGGGACAAAATTCTTATTAGGTGGGAAGAATTGTAATATCCTTAAAAAAAAATTCAAAAAAAAAGTAATTGAAAAATAATATAATATATAATTGAAAAATATAATATAATATAATATAATAATATTTTATTATAATATTTAAAATTAAAAAAAAAAAAGTCCAACTTTCCACCGATATTTCGGTGGAAAGTTGGAGGGGGTATGGAAAAAATTGGGGGGAGGGTGGAAAAACGTGGGGGTTGGGGTTGAAATTCCCCTCCCCCAATAATTGTGTGGGGGTGTTAAATACCCCCCACAATCCATTCCCCCCACGGCAAACGCAAGAAGAAAGAGAGAAAGAGGAGAAGAAACGAGAGAAAGAGAGATAGAGTGGGAGGAGCATACCGGTAGAGGAGGAAGCAAGCTTTGAAGATATTTTAGGTATATAAAATTATCTCTTTTCATCAAACTTTCTTCATAAATATTTCATATATATTTTATGCTTCCTAATAGTAGTATTGCCATAGTGATTAGAGAAAATTTTGAGACTTATATATGATCTAAGTATTGAGTTTTTACAAAAGATGACTATCAAAATTTAGAAGTTAATGAGTTGTTAATTTTAATCGGTTTAGATTTGTCTATTTGTTAGTTTTAGTATTTAAATTAATTTTTCTAGTTGAAAAATCGATTATATATGATTTATACCATTATTTTTACCGATTAAAATTAAGTTGAATAATTTATTTGAGGTGTTTAATATATTATTAAGATTTTAATCGGTTTATTTTTATTTATTGGGTGACTGGAGGTTTTAAAATAATTATTGTAGCTAAAATGTTTATTATTTATGGAAATATATATATGGTAGTTGTACCATTAAAGTTTTGATTAGATTATTTAGTTATGAATATTTGAAGTATTATTAAATTTTTGAGAGTTTGATTTTGAGGTTTAAACTTAAAATGAGATTTTTAGAATTTAGAACATAAGAATTTTATATTTAGAAATTGTGGAAAATCCTTTTTATTAAGGTAAATAATTTGGAGGTGGTAAATAAATAATTTGGGGTTGTTAGAAATTTTAAGTTGTTTTTAAAATACTTCATAATTTTTGAGTTATGAGAGTTGCGGGAATTTAGAGTAAAAATTTAAATAATATAGAGAAGTGTAATTAATTAGTTTATATTAATATGTGGTTATATTAATTGTGTAGATTAATTATTGGATGAGCAAAGGATTGACCTTGTGGTAATCCTTAGTATTGCTTTGGCGAGAGGTAACCACTTTCCACTTGTTATATGTGCTAATATGTTGTTTGTGAGTATTTTGCTATTTTTAGAATAATATTGGATATTTGGAACTTGAATAAATATGTTATATCTTTTGAGCTATGAAAATTGTCTTGTGGGATTTTTGGAATTGTGATTGAGAAGTTTGAAAAAGATATATGGTTTATATCTTATGGATTATACTGAGAAAAGATTGAGACATTTTATTATATTGTGAATGATTGGTTGTTATTTGGATTTTGGATTGAGTCCTATCCTACCACGTGGTAAGGCCGCCATTGGTGCACATTGGTTGGCTTTTTCTTTCGTCCCCCATAGTGAGGGATAGGCCTTTGTGGCTTCTTATTCGTCCCCCAGAGTGAGGGATAGGCCCATATGTTTGATTGATCCCCCAGAGTGAGGGATAGACTTATGTGGCTTGTGTGTTGGCCCCCATAGTGAGGGTTTGGATGATTGAAATTATATTTCTATGGATATATCTATAGTTCTCGAGAATTAATAACTGTCCCACTTGACACCTCACGAGCACGTGTTAGTATGTATGATAAGTTGGAAAGTTGGTTACTGAGGCGTTTGTCTCACCCCGTGGTTTAACATTTTCAGGCGATAGTTCAAGTGGTGGCCCATCAGGGAAGGCTCCGGAGGCATAGTGTGCTGATTAGCTTGTATAGCCTCCCTGCTTTTGTTCTATGTGCTGACTTGTTATATATTGCCACATAGGGCTCATCTACTATCATGATGTAAAATAATACTTTTAATTACTACTATCTGGTATGATAGGGCAGTGAGGAGGCCCGAGACATTTTAGACTCTGCATGTAACGCTCTTTTGAGTGTGTTGACTTTTGACTAATGAGCTCTATAGTTTATATTAAACTGATTTATTAGTTCGAATGGTTGAAAATATAAGTTTGGTTTGGGCTAATGGTTGAATGATATTTCTGGATTTTGGAAGTCCAAGGCCCAAGGTAACGATCGATGTTACTCTTATTATAAGTTTATTTCTTTTAACCATGATAGCGATTTTAAAATTTTAAGGTTTCTTCTTTTCTATCATGGTTAATCATTCAATTAAATTATTGGATTTAATCTAAAATGGTTTTGAAAGAGCGGTTGTCACATTTAGTTAGTCAAATGACAACTTCATTAGGACAAATAACAACTTCTGATAAGGTTTTCATACAAATTTGAGATTCTATGTTAGAATGATTGAATTTCCACATTTATTTACGAAATGACAAGTTAGTAAGGCCAATGACAACTTCTGATAAGCTACTCATACAAATTTGAGATTCTCTGTTAAAATAGCTTAATTTTCACATTATTTATGAAATGACAAGTTCAATTAGGCTAATGACAAGTTAAGTAAGGCCAATGATAAGTTCTTATAAGGTTTTAATACAATTTTAAATTTCTCTGTTGAAATCAGAATTTGCAGATTTTCTTGACAGTAAGCACTTTTGAGATAGGATTCATGACAAGTTCAATTAGGCCAACGACAACTTAAGTAAGACTAATAACAAGTTTTGATAAGATTTTCATATAATTTTAATTTCTTTGTTGAAATGAGTAAATAAGAAAAAAGAAGAGATCCTGTAATGTAAAACTAAAATCAAGCAAACCAAAACCAAGGGGGAAAAAACACCATCTTGGGCGCCCAAGCTCCTCCGCTTTGATACTTTCCCATGGTTGCTAAAAAGTCTTGCTCATCATTGTCTTCATGGTCGCAAATTTAGGATGCCCCAACCTCATATCATTCTTCCCAACCTAGCAGCATCCATCGAAGGGTGGGCCCAATCTTGCAATCAAAACCCCATTTGAGCTTCTGTGATTGAGCAACACTGTGAAGGGGTCAGGTCAGTCCAATTCTCCCAACCAAACCACACTTGTGCTTTCCCTTCTTTTTGTTCCAAAATTATGTGGGCTTTTATCAGGCAGGGTCAGGATCTTTCGGGCTCGACATTAGACAAGAATCTGGCCTTGCCCATATGCAGCCCTACATAAGAAGGGATTATTGATGAGAATATCTAACTTTGAGATTTTCATCATATCAGAATATTATGGTCTATCAACAAGTTACTCAAATTTGCATTAAATAATTTCCCCCCTAAATTTTTATTATGAAATCTCTCAACTAAAATATGATTATCTTTTAATATGATAGGCTCATGGTTTAATTGAAATATTCATTTAGTTATTGATTTAAATCATATATATCATATATACTGTTCAAAAATTATATTATATTTTGATCGAAACTTCGACAGTAAAACTACAAATAGTGTATGTAAAAATTTCTCTAATTGAATGGGTTAATATGAAGTAATTTTTAAGTTTTCAAACTAAGACTAAATTAAGAAAACAACAATTTTTTGGGGATATTATTAACTGGTTTTTGCTAAATTATTGTCAAAATGTTTTCTTTTGAAAAATGCTTCGGTAAAGTTATTTATATTTATTATGTCAAGTTTTCTAATCATATATGGTCATGTGTTTTCTATGTGGGTTTATAATTAAAAGTTGCTTATATCAAGTTTTCCAATCACATATGATCAATGTGCTTTCTTTTTCTTGTTAACTTCTTTTTTGGGACCAAACTTTTTCTTGTTAATTAAATTTCGTATACATAACTTGGAAGATAAGCATTCGACGGTAACCATGTTGCCTAGATAAGTTTTAGTTTAAAATCCTGAGGTATGTCTTTAAATTTGAGACACTGCTATCTTGTTGACTTTTGGCTACGATATATTTTTACAATTATGCTGGGAACTCACTTTTTACTTTCTCTACAAGTCATTAAATATGTTTAGTCCAAGTTTTTCTCACGAAAACCTATTGATTCCAGTGACGTAGGATCAAAAGGAACGTAAGAATCTTCTAACATTTGAAAGTTTTTATTCGGGAGCACTAGGCACTAGAAAGTTCATTTTGAAAGTTTAAAATCATGAAAATGTTGCCCAATACTGAAAAAAATATTAACGATTAATGTCACTATTTTAATAGTCAGCTTTGATTTTTCATGATAGATATTACTACAATTTTAAACTTTTGAGATAACTTTGCACTTAAAAAAATTTTCGAATGCCCAGTGCTTTTAAATGAAAACTTTCAGGGTAAATTTGCATTTACATATGTCCAACGCACATTAGGCATGAACGTTGCTTATTATCCAATTTGACAGTTCATAGTTCATAGCACATTGCTTATCATCAATAAAACTAACCCAAGCATTCTTTTTCTTGCCCCATCACCATTTATATATTATGAAAAATAATTAAAGCGACATAATCATTAGTACTCCAATCGGGCAATCTTCGAATTCTCAGCCATATGGGATCAAAATTTTTCACATCGATCCTTTTCTTTCATTCAGTCCATGTTATTGACCACGAAACATTGTTCGTTTTCGCTATTCATGAATGACACAAGTTATGACCTTTCAGAAGTAGAAAGTGCTAATTTTATCATTGTGGCTTTTCAGGTCCTCATGCCAAGGCTCATGGGCAATATGTTACTAATGAGCTGAAAGTGCTAGAGCGATTTGGGTAAGTACAATTCAGAAATATTTCTTGAACATTTTGCTTTGCCAGTTAAGCTTTTGAAGTTAATGACTTTTCTATGACAATGACTTCATAATTCAGAGGCAAAAACGTCATCATTAAATATGAAGGCAGCTTCAAGAATGGAAAAACTGATTGCTTTGTTCTAGAACATATTGAGCACGACAGGCCTGAGGTAAATTTCCCACATTATATGCAGATTTCCCCCCTCACATACGTGTTAAGGAAGGAAACTGGTGTTGTTCAACTCCGATGGTATGGTTACTGCATGTTCCGGGCTCTTGCGGCTCTTGCGGCTCTTCCCAAGCGGGTATGAAGACTTATATTTTTGTAATATACGCAACACTAGGAAAATTAGAGGTTCTAACGATTGCTTATGTAGCACATTAAAACTTCATATTTTGATGTTTGCAAATTTCTAACTTTCTCATGGTACAAAATGTTAGTAGTTTTTTTTTTTCAGAACAGTTTCGACCATAATGAAGAACTTTTTTTTTTTTTATTTACATGGGTCTTAATGCTTTCACAGTACATATTGTTTGCAATTTTTGTTTATTCGCCATCATCACCTTCATAGGGCCTTAATGCTTTAACAAATTACATTTTTTGTGTATAAAAATTAAATGTTCTTGACATTGCTATTGGAATGAATCACCATTATTTTTTGTACAAAAAAAACAAGAATCATCATTAATTTAGCAAAAAACCCATTCTCTCTCAGGCCTATAATTTGGACAAAAAAATGGAAATATTTGAAACTAATGAAACCTTAACTTAGGATCCATTGGGTACGAGAAAAATAAAAAGAAAGAAAGTTAAGGAAAATTTTAATGATGTTGACTTAAAAAATTAGAGAATTGGGGTTAAAAAATTTTTATTATTAATTTTGGTTATTCTTTTTATCTTACATCTTTTCTTTATTAAAATTTTATAATCCTATTTTTCCAATTTTTCAAATCAAACTTGTTAAATTTTTCCTACCTCCCTATAAACCAAAAAAAAGAGGTTTTTTTTTTTTGATTTGTTCTACAGAAATCGAACTCCCCCAGTTTGAATTCATAATTGGAAGTTCCTACAACATAATCGATCGGTGACTCATGAAAAAATAAAGACTTTTCATAGTACATATTTTATTATTAACCGCTTATTATTGTTTATAACTAAATAATAACTACTAATGTGCTCATAACAAAGTGCTCAATGATGCTAGTGGAGACAAATTTCTTCTGGCTAATGAGGATGCTTCTCTAGTCTCCCTTCCCATTCATCTCCAGGAGTTGCAACAATGTGCTACCCCGTGACTTCGACTCCTTATTCTCCAACTTCATAATGTCAAAGTGTTTTGAGGAGATTTGGTATTATAAGAAAACACCAATTTGAGCTTTTTGCTATCATTCATTGACTTCGACTGCTCTAATGAGTTGGGCCATGCATTGGCATTAGTTAAATATATGACTACGCATTATAAGAGAACACTTGAGCATTGCAGCAACACCACAATGATATACTAATTGACCATCTGGGAAAAAGTATTTCACTACTAAATAAAATAAGTCAATTGCTATTAATCTCTCAAATCCAAAATTTTTGGTTGCATGAAATGTTAACTCCCTTTAGATTGTCAATGAAAAAAGGAATTATAAATGAAAAATTGTATATCTTTCATACCCACATAATGATTATTCATCTTCTATTATTGTTAAAAGAAATACACACTATTAATTAACTTATACGAAATAAACTGGTTGGATGTTTTTTTCGATGGAACTTACAATTTGGCCATTTTGGTTCACCGTCACCGACAACCACATTTACTTTTTGGAATACTCAACTTGTAATTAATGAAGCTGGAGATGGCACAAAAAAGAAGTATCATATAAACTTTAAAGCAGGAGATGGTTAACGAAATAACTCGTTCGACCCCATACATGTGATAGCAGATATGTCTTCAACCAGGGATCAGCATGGACATAGGAGCGAAAGAGAAGGTACCCAACACACACTGCTCCGTAAGATTATTCTCTCAGGCTCTGAACAATATAATCTAATCTTTGATTTGTTGATGAAAAACCAAGAGATTGAGAAAGAAAGATGAAAATATAAGAATCCTGAATCATAGACAATAAAGGGAAAAATTGATTACTTGCTCAAACTTCTAACATTATAAACTGTACTTATAGAGAAAAGATTGCATTCTATTTGATGATCCTGAGGAATTCATCCAATAATATCAATTACAATATCAGGACAAGTAATATAATGCTATTTTTTTCACAACTTCTATTGGGTGTGATGCAAGGGGGTTAGCAATTATTTACGTTAAATTATTAAAAGAGAATCATTCGAATAATACTTGACATGACCATAATTGAATACTTGCTAATAAAATTCACGTGCGTGAGTAGAGGATTTTATCCTGCAAGTCTGCTCAACTTAGAAGGTGTTTGGATCCTTTTAAAATTATTTTTTAAAAATATTTTTTGCAAATCAAAATAAACTCATCCATATATTTATTTTATATACCGTAAAATTATTTTTAATGATTTGGTTTTCATTCAAACATGTTTTTTAGTGGACATGTGACTTTATAACGTGGGTGAGAAAGGCTGAGTTGTGGAATTTAAATGAAACAAATCCAAGCTTCAGCTTTGATTATGCTCGTGATACTGACAGAAACAGGACAATAAATTTGCCTCAATTCAGGAAAACCATCCAATAAATCTGTTGTTAACCGTTATGTTAAAATTGTAAATAGTGTTACAAAAGTTGTTTATCGTTATACTGAAATTGTAAAAATTTTCAAAAAAATTGTTTATGGCCGTTGGAGCTCCAGTGACCAATTGTTAAATTTCCTAAAAAACTTATTGTTAACTGCTATACTGAAGTTGTTAATAGCGTTGCAAAAGTTATTAATCGTTATACTAAAGTTATAAAAATTTTCAAAAAAATTGTTTCTAAGTGCTCAAACTCTGGTGACTAATTGTTGGCCTTTCGTAGGAGCTCCGGTGATGGCCGCCAGTATCAGTGTCGGAGCTCAGGCAATTGGCTAGCTAGTAGGGGTTTTGGTTTTTTAAAAAACAATAAATGAAATGAAGAGTAATATGATCATTTTAACAAATTTATAAATGTCAAATTGGTTATTTGTGACTAAATTAGAATTTTACAAATTCAAGTGACCATTTTGACATTTTTAACCCATTTTTTATTGATCATCGTGTCAAGCCTTATTTACAAAGTAAAGAAAGATAAATTTTTTTATTTTTAATCTAAGTCACATCATTTGCACAATTTTATTTTTAATTTATTTTTTCATAAACTATTATTTTCTTAAAAAGTATACATATTTTGTGATAGGAAATGTGTATATATATTAAATAAAAGTAAAGTGAAAAAGTTATTAAATTTTAAAAAAGAGTTTAATTATTTCTTAATTTTAATGAAATATGGGAGAACATAGAAAGTAAGATTTGGAGGAGTAATTTAGAATGCGTGAAGATTGAAAATTTTTGTTTTTCTGCCAAGTCTTTTTTTGGGGATGTAGATAAAATAATGTTTTTTATTGGATCAAGTGAGATTAATTAAAATGTTACTATAACAAGTATTGATCTGGTCTCGTAATTATATGCAACATGTGTCTGTTGGGCTGCAAATCCCGATAAGATCCCACTATTCCCACTATCCCTTTTCTCTCTTTCTTGAGTAATGTGCTTTTTCCCCCTAGCAGAGAACTAATTAATTACTCACTGAATCGTTGGCCCAAAACAATAAGGGAGAATTATAATGAGATCAAAAAAAAAAAATTACAAAACATGTCCTAAAAATTGCTACTCCTCCAATTCTTAATATAATATCCATTTAACTAATTTGATTAGATTAAGAAAGTTAGATAAGTTAGTTAATTATAAGAAATGTGAAACATTTTTTCTAAAATACCATAATCATCTTTCTTAATACCCCTCTTCCTCTTCTACTTAATTATGGTTGAGAGAGTATCCATAGGGGATGATTTAAAGAAAATTGATAAATATGATAAATGAGTCTTATATTTAGGACAAAAATCAACTCAATAATTAGGTCCTATATTAAGGACAGGAAGAGTATTCTCTACTTTCGAACTTGTGATTTTTTTTTTCAGGGCAGATTTGTTCCAAAATAGCCTTACGTTTTCTCTCTTCTTAATTAATGCGTTTTTTCCCTAACGGTGAACTAATTAATCATTCGTTGAATGGTTGGCCCCAAAGAGTAAACCTAATTTCCAGCTCACCCTAGTTTATTTTATGGCAAGAGAATATTATTGGATAAATCACATTTATTATTAATGCACCTTTCAATAGTTTATACTATTCTTTTCTAAACATTTAGATTTCCTATAAGAAACTTATAATTAATTTCTTTTTTAACATTAATTAATTACGTCTCTTGTTCGTTGTTATTGAATTTTGCTAGTCTGTATCTCACACAAGAAACCTCTAATCTTGACAGCAATATACTAAGTCGGATTTTTAATACCGCCTCCGGTCCTAATTATAAGACCCAGTTGACTAATTTGAGAAGATTAAGGAAAAAAGTTAAATTAGTTATTTGTAATAAATAGGAGTTGTTTTTTCTAAAATATTCTTACTAATAAACTACTCCTCCGGTCCTAATTATAAGACCCAATTGACTTATTTGAGGAGATTAAGGAAGTAAGTTAAGTTAGTTATTTATAATAAATAAGTGTTGTCATTCCTAAAATATCCTTGCTAATTAAGTATATTGGCTAAAACTATCATTATTAGAAGGATTATCTTGAAAAAAAATGCATAAATATAAGAGACAAAATGGATTGGAGTCTTATAATTAGGACCAAATAAAAAATCAAATGGGATCTTATAATAAGGATCGGAGGAGTATATTGGCTAGAATTATAATTATTAGAAGGACTACTTTGGAAAAAATGCATAAATATGAGAGACAAAATAGATTGGAATCTTATATTTAGGATCAAAATAAAAATCAAACAGAGTTTTATATTAAAGACCAGAAGTAGTATCAGATTTAGTTTATATTGAGAACAGAAAGAAGTATTTTTAGAAAAAACATATGAAAGAGATACATAATATAATTATTTGGTTATACAGGCACCAAGTACTAGAACCTTTTATTATATATGTATTTTTTTTTAACGCAAGAAGTAGACTCCGACAATAGCAAAGATTATCTTTTTCGGGTGCTAAGAGCAAAGTGTGGATTATCCTCAAGTCTCAATTTTTTATTGCATTAAAGTATTCACAAAATATTCTATATGCACACCTAGCACCATGAAATTTCTTGGGGGCAACAATACAAATGAATGTTTTCAGCAAAAATGTCACATATGTTATCTACACCTAATGTTGGTTACCTTAGCATGGTCGGGTACGCTTGGTATAGTATTATAAAGTAACGGATATTAGCTACATTTAATAAAAATGACATTTTTACTTCATTTTAAAATATTCATGTAATTATTGAATCTAAAGAAATTCATAGCGAATACGCATAGTAAAGTTCTTCACGAATAGATTTGCATGTTAATCCCTTTTTTAATCTCACACAAAATTCATAATCTTACATTTTCATTATGAAAAACTTCACAAATTTATCAATCCATGTTAGAAGAAACTAGAGAAAAAAGAAAATTCTGATTCACGCTTATATATACTTTGTGATTTTTATATCTATACAGATAGGAAAATTTTAGAAGAGAAGGATGGGAATTTTTAAATGCACTTTGTGTATATAATCTTTAGAAGAATCATAAAGTGGAAGCAATGATAAATAAATATGTAATTATCTCTACAACCATTTTTTCTAAGTTGTGGTTGTGGAACTTCCGCTCATTTTAGTAAGCTCTCAGAAATCAGAATCCAATTTATTTCAATTCTTTTTTAGAAAAAGTAGCGTAATTTTTTCGGATGAAATTTATTTTGTATCTAGTGATATAACTGGGAGTAGAGCTGGGTCATGTCCTTAATCTCTTTTTTTTTTTTGCCATCTTTGTCATTTCCTTAGTCAAGAGAAGTCATTGTATTATAATTTTTTTTCTTTCACGAAATTTAAACTGGAGAGTTTATTTAAGAGGCATTGGATCTCTTCCAAGTTTCAAGTGAACAAATATTTTATATTAAATGAAATTGTGTTATACTATTTCGGTCTTAAATATAAGACATATTTTGTGGTATAAATTGAGTTATATTATTCTGATCTTAAATATAAAACTTATTTTATAGTATAAATTATATTATAAAATGGGTCTTTTATTTATGACCGGAAGAATATATATTTGTGTGCGCACGTGTTTTGTGTGATTAATTAATATCTTAGATCGAGAAAAAATTTTGATCTAACATTTCCGGACTTTAATATCTTAGACATCGATAGTCCCCAGAATTGCATATTTGTAATGTTTTGTGATTATTTTTATTTGAAAACGTGGCTTTAAACCATCATTCCTAATGGGGAAGAAAACAAATAAAGAATACGTAAAATCAAGTCAGCGTGCTACATTGAATGATATTCATGTCAATAAATAAAAAAATTAGATAACTTCAGATTTTAAATATAATTAAATTATTTATTTATGATAAATATCTATCGATTGATAATTGATTGACAATAAAAACATTTTTTAAATTCGTTTTACAATTTATAAAAACTCCTATGTAGTTGACGCGCGCATTCAACGTACGGAGACTTGACAGGGAACATATTCAACATCACGCACGTGGTCGTACGGAGACTTGACGGGGAATATGGATAAGATCGACAATAAAAGATATTAAGATACTTAATATAAAACTCTGTTTAACTTTTATTTTGGTCATAAATATAAGACTCCAATTCACTTTGTCTCTCATATTTATTCAATTTTTTTTTAAGATAAGCATCCTAATAATTATAGTTCTAGTTAATACACTTGATTAGTAAGAATATTTTAAAAAAGACAACACCTATTTAAGATAAATAACTAACTCAACTTACTTTTTTAATATCATCAAATTAGTTAACTGACTCATAATTAGGATAGGAGGAAGTAACTTATTGGACGGGGCAGTGATGATGAAGCGCCAGCAAGCTTGCACTAGTGTGTGTGAGAGAGGGTGTTCAATGTGAACTCTACTTGTTGCCACTTGCCCACTTAGAGGAGTCTGCATTCACGTACATCGAGGCTTGAAGTTTTTGCCAAATTATCAAAGTCCTGCTGGTCAAAAAAAAAAAAAATCATCAAAGTCCCACCTACCAATATCAATTTCTCTTCTCCTATCACACACCACCTCTTATCCTAAATACTCCTTCAAACCATAAATATAAAAATTAGTTGATTAATTTAAATAGAATAAAGAAATATGTTAAGTTAGTTATTTGTAATAAATAAGTATTATCTTTCTTATAATATTCTTACTAATCAAGTATATTAGTTAGAATTATCATTATTAGAATGACTATTTTAAGAAAAATAGATTAATATGAGAAACAAAATCGATTACGATCTTATATTTATAACTAAAATAAAAGTTAAATAAGATTTTATATTAAAGACAGGACGTAATATAAAAATAATTAAATATTTAATTTACTTCTAAATATAAAATTTTGATTTATTTTATTTTTCAGATTTATTTATTAAAGAAGTTTCTAGGATCATGATCGTTCCATATGCCTGAGTGAGATCATCAATGATCAATGAACTTGGAGGGTTCCTCTAAATTTCGCGAACTTGCTGGTTGCTCCTAGCGAAGTTGTTAGGAGATGCAACAGGGATATTATAGTAATTTCAATTAAAAGATACGAAACTTCCAAGAGATCGAGCCCGACGAATGTCCTTCCGCTCGGTGTCCGTCAAGAGAAGTCATTGTATTATAATTTTTTTTCTTTCACGAAATTTAAACTGGAGAGTTTATTTAAGAGGCATTGGATCTCTTCCAAGTTTCAAGTGAACAAATATTTTATATTAAATGAAATTGAGTTATACTATTCTGGTCTTAAATATAAGACATATTTTGTGATATAAATTGAGTTATATTATTCTGGTTCTAAATATAAAACCTATTTTATAGTATAAATTATAGGGAAAATTTCACTGAAGGACCGCTGAAGGCAATTAATTTCCAATAGCCCCCAAAACAATCTGACAAGTCACTGCAGGACCATGGGGGTGAATTGATATTAATTTCAAAACTAAAAAGACAGTGTTGCCCCTCAAACTATTACTCTGAAATTTGAAGTCTTCTCTCTCTCTCTCTCAACTCCCGATATCTGAAGCCCCTCTCGCTCACTCTCTAAAAATTCTAGTTCATGCAGTGAAGGAGATCGTTCACCTCACTGTCGCTACTGTTGTGGTGAGGAAAGATTTTGCCATCGTCATTGCTCTGCTGCGGAGAGCCTTCGTTGTCGCCCTTGCTCTAGCAACGAGAGCCTCCATCACCGCTCCTGCAAGTGTTGGACGAGAGCCTTTTGTGTAGATATGAAGCTGGTTAAACTAGAAAGGCTTGCAGGAACGCGAACTCTACATGAATTTATTGTTGAATAAAGTTTGTTTTTATTTTAATAAACAGCTATTTTTGTGTACAGATGAACCTCAATATGTATTTTTGGAATGGTTCACGAAGTGGTTATGACAATCCGTGAGTTGAAATCTATTTTGTATGGCTATGAATAGATAGAGAATTTCATGATGGTACTTAGAGGTAAACTGCCCTAAGTACTGAACTGAAACTAGCTAGCAACTATATAAATGTGTGAACAAATTAATCGACTTGCAAATGGACGTATTTTTATTGTTAATGCATGTATTCTTATTGCAAATTTCCTAATTCCACTTGTAAACAGTCACTTCCAGATTTGTGAATTGACGTGTTCAACTTTTTAAATGAAATAAATCTACTTGCAAAAGGACGTATTTCTATTGTTAACGAGTGTATCCGTGTTGCAAATTTCCTAATTTCACTTGTGAACCCTCACTCCTAGGCTTGTGATAAACTTTTTCAATTGAACCAGCTCACTTGCAAATGGATGTGTTATTCTTATTAATATACACATCCTATTTGTAAATTTTCTAATATCAGTTACAAATGATCCCTCCCAGACTTGCGTCTTAAATTCAACTAGCTCACTTATAAATAGACAAATTCTTATTGTTAATATACTTATCCTTCTTGCAAATTGTTTGACTCTAGTTGCAAATAGTCCCTCCCAAACATGAATTATCATGTCCAACTTCTAGAATTCAACTAGATCACTTGCAAATAGATGGGTTATTGTTGTTAATATGCATATTCATATTGCAAATTACCTAATTCCACTTGTGATTAGTGCTCCTCAGACTTGTGAATAATCATGTATGACTTTTTTAGTTATATTAGTCCATTTGTAAATGGACAAGTTTCTCTTGTGAATCAATGTATCTTTATTGCAAATTTCCTAATTCTAATTGCCAATATGACAACCAAATACCTATGACATCAAAGTGTTAATCAACATATTCTTATTGTAAATTTTCTAATTCGAGTTGTTAATAGTACATCACATACTTGTAAGTTAGTGGGGAAAGACAACAAATTGTAATTAATTGACATGTAACCTACTCATAGTATATTCCCTAAAACAAAAATCGTGCAAATTCTCCATACACAAATTTTAACACATTATGTCATTGTTTTGTTTTTTATTGTCTTTATCCGTTGAAGTAGTTTGCAATAGCAACTGATTGTGTATTTCTTTTGGAGTAATGAGTCACCACAACTCAGACTTTAGTGAAGTGTATTATTCTTGTGACACAACAATAAGTACTGTCAATAGATTAACACAAGCGCATCAATGCAAACTCAAAATAATGAATGAACTCATGAGTAATAGAAAATGACTATCACACAAGGGATATTGTGACTAGTGCTTCCTAGGCAATTTGCAAGAAGGATAAGTATATTAACAGCAAGAATTTGTCCATTTACAAGTGAGCTAGTTGAATTCAATAAGTTGAATATAATTATTCACAAGACTGGGAGGGATCATTTACAACTAAAATTAGAAAATTTGCAAATAGGATTTGTATATTAATAAGAATAACACATCCATTTACAAATAAGCTAGTTCAATTGAAAAAGTTTATCACAAGCCTAGGAGTGAGGGTTCACAAGTGAAATTAGGAAATTTGCAACACGGATACACTCGTTAACAATATAAATACGTCCTTTTGCAAGTAGATTTATTTCATTTAAAAAGTTGAACACGTCAATTCACAAATCTGGAAGTGACTGTTTACAAGTGGAATTAGGAAATTTGCAATAAGAATACATGCATTAACAATAAAAATACGTCCATTTGCAAGTCGATTAATTTGTTCACACATTTATATAGTTGCTAGCTAGTTTCAGTTCAGTACTTAGGGCAGTTTACCTCTAAGTACCATCATGAAATTCTCTATCTATTCATAGCCATACAAAATAGATTTCAACTCACGGATTGTCATAACCACTTCGTGAACCATTCCAAAAATACATATTGAGGTTCATCTGTACACAAAAATAGTTGTTTATTAAAATAAAAACAAACTTTATTCAGCAATAAATTCATGTAGAGTTCGCGTTCCTGCAAGCCTTTCTAGTTTAACCAGCTTCATATCTACACAAAAGGCTCTCGTCCAACACTTGCAGGAGCGGTGATGGAGGCTCTCGTTACTAGAGCAAGGGCGACAACGAAGGCTCTCCGCAGCAGAGCAATGACGATGGCAAAATCTTTCCTCACCACAACAGTAGCGACAGTGAGGTGAACGATCTCCTTCACTGCATGAACTAGAATTTTTAGAGAGTGAGCGAGAGGGGCTTCAGATATCAGGAGTTGAGAGAGAGAGAGAGAAGACTTCAAATTTCAGAGTAATAGTTTGAGGGGCAACACTGTCTTTTTAGTTTTGAAATTAATATCAATTCACCCCCATGGTCCTGCAGTGACTTGTCAGATTGTTTTGGGGGCTATTGGAAATTAATTGCCTTCAGCGGTCCTTCAGTAAAATTTTCCCTAAATTATATTACAAAATGAGTCTTTTGTTTATGACCAGAAAAGTATATATTTGTGTGCGCACGTGTTTTGTGTGATTAATTAATATCTTAGATCGAGAAAAAATTTTGATCTGACATTTCCGGACTTTAATATCTTAGACATCGATAGTCCCCAGAATTGCATATTTGTAATGTTTTGTGATTATTTTTATTTGAAAACGTGGCTTTAAACCATCATTCCTAATGGGGAAGAAAACAAATAAAGAATACGTAAAATCATGCAAGCGTGCTACATTGAATGATATTCATGTCAATAAATAAAAAAATTAGATAACTTCAGATTTTAAATATAATTAAATTATTTATTTATGATAAATTTACAATTTATAAAAACTCCTATGTAGTTGGCGCGCGCATTCAACGTACGGAGACTTGACGGGGAACATATTCAACATCACGCACGTGGTCGTACGGAGACTTGACGGAGAACTTAGTTTTATGGATAAGATCGACAATAAAAGATACTAAGATATTTAATATAAAACTCTGTTTAATTTTTATTTTGGTCATAAATATAAGACTCCAATCCACTTTGTCTCTCATATTTATTTAATTTTTTTTAAGATAAGCCTTCTAATAATTATAGTTCTGGTTAATACACTTGACTAGTAAGGATATTTTAGGAAAGACAACACCTATTTAAGATAAATAACTAAATCAACTTACTTCTTTAATCTCTTCAAATTAGTCAACTAGCTTTTATAATTAAGACCGAAGTAGTAACTTATTGGGCGGGGGAGTGATGATGACGCGCCAGCAAGCTTGCACTAGTGTGTGTGAGAGAGGGTGTTCAATGTGAACTCTACTTGTTACCACTTGCCCACTTAGAGGAGTCTGCATTCATGTACATCGAGGCTTGAAGTTTTTGCCAAATTATCAAAGTCCTGCTGGTCAAAAAAAAAAAAAATCATCAAAGTCCCACCGACCAATATCAATTTCTCGTCTCCTATCACACGCCACCTCTTATCTTAAATACTCCTTCAAATCCTAAATATAAAAACTAATTGGTTAATTTGAATAGATTAAAAAAATATGTTAAGTTAGTTATTTATAATAAATAAGTATTGTCTTTCCTATAATATTCTTATTAATCAAGTATATTAGTTAGAACTATCATTATTAGAATGACTATTTTGAAAAAAAATATATTAATATGAGAGACAAAATCGATTACGATCTTATATTTATAACTAAAATAAAAATTAAATGAGATTTTATATTAAAGACCGGAGGTAATATACAAATAATTAAATATTTAATTTAGTTCTAAATGTAAAATTTTGATTTATTTTATTTTTCAGATTTATTTATTAAAGAAGTTTCTAGGATTATTATCGTTCCATATGCCTGAGTGAGATCATCAATGATCACTGAACGAGGAGGGTTCCTCTAAATTTCGCGAACTTGCTGGTTGCTCCTGGCGAAGTTGTTAGGAAATGCAACGGGGATATTATAGTAATTTCAATTAAAAGACACGAAACTTCCCCGAATCTCCTTCCGCTCGGTGTCCGTCAAGTCTATCCGTTACGTCAAGTCTATTTAAGGATCGCATCGACCATTCTACCCACTTGCAATGGGTTGCATTTTCTGTAAGGTGAGATTCTTTTAATAGCGACGGCCGTTTGTGAGATTCTTTCCAATTGTTTATTTTTTCCTCTCTTCCGTTGAATTGTGCAGATTTCCAGCTGAAATATGGAAATCAATTGTAGCTGACTTGTGGCTATTTATGTGAATTTTTTTCCCTCTGGGAAGACTATTGAACAAACTGTTTGGGGGGTTTTCTTGCTTCTTCTTTCTTCTGTAAACTATCATTCTGGGTTTGTTTCAGAAGAGGCTTCAATACGCAGCTGTGTATGCCGCAAAAGGATTGAAAAAAACTACTACTCCCTCGCACCTTATTATAAGAGACATTTGATGTTTAAAGCATGTTCCTATATATAAGAGACACTTAAAAGTTGTCTCTACTTTTTTGTGTTAAGTTCCTATTTTACCCATATTTATTGTCTCCAACTCACTCTCTCTCCTTCCTACTTTTCTTTCTTTCAATAATTTAATTGTTTTCCCTCATGCTCTCTCTCCTTATTAATGAGGGCAATTTTGAAAAAAAAATTATATTTTTTATACATTGATTGTTCTTAATTAATTTTAACTGCTTTTTTTATTAACGTAATTCGATTATTCGTCTTTTATAATAAGTCTTTTATAATAAAGAACGGAGGGAGGGAGTATTATATTTCCAGGAAATTCCATCTCTATGTTTTTTTTTTGCCGATAAAAAAAATATTTTCCCAATATTAACAATTCCTCCACTGCTAAGACTTCTTTTGTCCATCTTCCCTGTAACTGTAATTTCTATGAGAGGCTTAAGCTATGTCTCGACTTGTGATGAACTCCCAATTCAATTTTATAATGAATCATAAACTTGATACTGCATGGATTGTGCATTTTATTGTCTATGCGAAGTACATCTCTGTTCTTGTCAACAAAAGTGGAAATTTATTATATTGATTTCTGACAAATAAGCATTGCCACAGGCACGCCACTTTGGCGCAATGGGTCAACAGAACATTAATGGAGGTCGGGCACGAATGGATAAGGGACAGAAAAAGGAAAAAAAGGTACCTTCGATCTTAACGCATCTTGTCTTGTGGTGTGGTTTTAAATTTGAGACACTGCTAGGATATATTTTTACAATTATACTAGGAATTCATCTTTTACTTTCTCTACAAGTCATTAAATATGTTTTGTCGAAGTTTTTCTGACGAAGAGCTGTTGATTCCTGTCATGTAGGATCAAAAGGAGCGTAAGGATCTTCCAACATTTGAATCATACATTGTGGAAGAGGAAGTATGCAAAGGTATTAAAACGTTGATTGGTTTCTGATTTGGCCGCTGCATCCACACTGATCCAATTCTCTTTGAGTGTATAAATTTATTGACAGTTCTTCTAATGAAACTTAATCTTGCAGGTGCTAATGGCGTTGTTTACAAGGCAAAGAGTAAGAAAGATGGAGCCACGGTTGCAATTAAATGTACCCCATTAAAACAAGGTACAAAAAATCAGACTGGATAATCAACCGATTAAGATAGTGGGTTAAGAGTCAGTAAGTCATATTAGTTAGACTGATCATATTAAAATAATACAATTTAATTGATAATAACAAAATAATGTAAAAAAAATACAATGATAATTAAATTGTAACTCTTCCGGTCCTTAATATAGGATCCAATTCTTGAGTTGGTTTTGGTCCTTAATATAAGACGCATTTCTCATATTTATCAATTTTTTCTAAATTACCCCTATAGATACCCCTCAACCATAGTCAAGTAGAAGAGGAAGAGGAGATATTAAGAAAGATGATTTCGGTGTTTTAGAAAAAATGTGTCACTTTTTTTTATAATTAACTAACTTATCTAACTTCTTTAATCTAATCAAATTAGTTAAATGAGCCTTATATTAAGAATCGGAGGAGTAACATTTACGCTTTGACGGAAAAAAAAGAGGATTATGCCATAGGTTTATTAATTTCTAATGTAAGCCAGCTGTTAGCCTGTTCTTTTTTATGTGACTTCGTGCTCTTCTACTCGAAATGCCATAGGTTTATTAATGAAAACGCTATTTTGATTTGACTTAGTGCTCTTCCATGTTATTGACCATGAAACATCAGAAAATCTTACTTAAGTTTTCACTGTTCATCAACGAGACAAGTTATGACCTCTCAGAAGTAGAAATTGCTAATTTATCGTTGTGGCTTTTCAGGTCCTGCTGCTGAAGCTCACGAGCAACGTCTTGATAAGGAGTGGAAAGTGCTGAAGCAATTTCGGTAAGCACAATTCAGAAATATTTCTTCAACATTTTGCGTTGCCGGTTAAGCTTTTGAAGTTATTTAATGACTTATCTGTCACAATGACTTCATAATTCAATTCAGAGGCAAAAAAAATAGTATCATTAACTATGAAGACAGCTTCAAGAAAGGAAATACTCATTACTTTGTTCTAGAATATATTATGCACGACGAGCCTAAGGTAAATTTCCCACATCTAAATGGAAGTTGTGTTATTTTCTGTTTTCACTCTTATGATTTTCGCCCTCACATAGGTGTTAAAGGAGAAAATTAAAACTGATCAACTCCGACGGTATGGTTACTGCATGTTCCGGGCTCTTGCAGCACTTCACAAGGGGGTATAAAGAATTCTATTTTTGTAATATACGCAAACCTAGGAAAATTAGAGGTTCTAATGATTGCTCATGCATACGCAGGGAGTAATACACGGAGATGTTAAACCTGGCAATTTCCTTTTCTCCCGTAAGCGGAACGAAGGGTATCTGACTGGTTTCAATCATGCCAGGGTTAGTATTTTGTTTCTGTAGCATAACATGAACAGATTTTTCGTGCTGTTCAATATAAATCTGTTTTATCTTGTAATTTAGCCTATTGTTGCTGCTTTTCTCAGTTTCCGGATAAGAACCCTGTCGACGGCTCTCCCATGCCTTCAAAACAACCAATTGCCAATGATGCCGCTGGTCCTGGAAAAGGTCCTTGGGTGGGAACAGGGGGCTTTCGGGCTCCAGAGGTAGGATATGAATGTGAGCTTGTTGATGAAATAAATGGATTGAAAAATATAATATGACTTTTTCTAAAGAAGCAAGAAGCTTGATGGTGATCGGTGAGTACTCTGTGCAGGTGTTGTTCAGGTCTCCACATCAAGGTCCTAAGCTTGACATCTGGTCTGCCGGTGTATCCTTGCTCTATCTCATAATCGGAAAAACTCCTTTCTCTGGAGATCCTGAACAGTAAGAATTTCTACTATAATCCAACACTTACAGCATGCATGGCTTATTTACCTTCGCTAGTCATTCTTACAATTTCCGTTACCCGTAATCTTCAGGAACATAAAGGATATAGCTAAACTGAGAGGCAGTGAGGATCTATGGGAGATTGCTAAGCTACACAATCGGGAATCCTCATTCCCTGCGGTATCTATCTATCATATATGACTGGAATCTACTCTGACATTTGATTCAAATTCATCATTACAACTTAAATCTAACTGCTTGTGTTGTAGGACTTGTATGGTAAACAAGGCTTGGCACCTTTGCGATTTCAAGTTTGGTTAGAGAAAAGAATCAAACTTGAGAAAGGAGAGATCCAGGAAGTCCCTCACGATTTAAGATTACTGCCTGATCTCTTGAACAAGTGTTTGATAGTGAACCCTAGACTGAGAATCGGTGCAGAGGAGGCCCTTGAGCATAAGTTTTTTGCTCCATGCCATGAGAAGAAAGTGTAGGGGTGATCATGAGCAATGCCCACCCGCGCCCCCTAAAGTCAAGAAGCAACACAAAAAATAGTTGGGCATTTAGCAGAGCCAGGTGTCGGGCAAGATATGCCACCGTGCATGTTTGGCATTACCCAGAATTTATATATATAATTCTATGTAATATATAATATACATAAATTTATTGTATGTAATTGTATTTAATATATATGTGATATATATATTCGGTGGAATTAAATACTTCAAGACGTAAGTTGTTGACATATTGATGAAGGATTTTATGAAGACCTATCAAGTTGTGTTTAATTTTGTAATATAAGGAGGTATGAAATGATAGATAGATATGTGGATTTGTAGTATAGTGTTTATATTTCTTTCTTCTCTTAGAATATTGTAATTTGTAGTATAGTGTTTATATTTCTTTCTTCTCTTAGAATATTTTAAGTTGTGGAATTATAAAATATATCTGAAGTCCTAAAATATTATTTATTTAGTTTGGCCGGGTAAATCTTCACATGATATGAACAAAGTGTTACTAAGTGGGCAGAAAACTCAGCCTTGTCCAAAATTATGTGGACTTTTATCAAGCACGGTCAGGAATCTTTCAGGCTAGATATTAGACAAGAATCTGGCCTTGCCTATGTGTACCCTTACATAAGAAGAGATTATTGATGAGAATATCTAACTTTGAGATTTTCATCATATCATAATATTATAGTCTATCAACAAGTTACTCAGATTTGCATTAAATAATTCCCCCCCTGAATTTTTATTAAGAAATCTCTCAATTGAAATATGATTATCTTTTAATATGATAGGCTCATGGTTTAATTGAAATATTCATTTAGTTACTGGTTTAAATCATATATATCATATTACTATTCAAAAATTATATTATATTTTGATCGAAACCTCGATAGTAAAACTACAAATAGTGTATGTAAAAATTTCTCTAATTGAATGGGTTAATATGAAGTAATTGTTAAGTTTTCAAACTAAGAATAAATTAAGAAAACAACAATTTTGTTGGGATATTATTAACTGGTTTTTGCTAAATTATTGTTAAAATGTTTTCTTTTGAAAATTGCTTGGTAAAGTTATTTATATTTATTATGTCAAGTTTTCTAATCATATATGGTCATATGTTTTCTGTGTGGGTTTATAATTAAAAGTTGCTTATATCAAGTTTTCCAATTACATATGGTCAATGTGCTTTCTTTTTCTTGTTAATCAAGTTTTCTAATTACATATGGTCAATGTGCTTTCTTTTTCTTGTTAACTTCTTTTTTGGGACCAAACTTTTTCTTGTTAATTAAATTTCATATACATAATAACTTGGAAGATAAACATTCGACGGTAACCATGTTGCCTAGATGAGTTTGATAGTGTAATAAAGTAGTCGGTTATATTGTAACTACTCCTCCGGTCCTAATTATAAGACACAATTGACTTATTTGAGGAGATTAAGGAAGTAAGTTAAGTTGGTTATTTATAATAAATAAATGTTGTTATTCCTAAAATATCCTTGCTAATTAAGTATATTGGCTAAAACTATCATTATTAAAAGGATTATCTTGGAAAAAAATGCATAAATATAAAAGAGAAAATGGATTGGGTCTTATAATTAGGACCAAATAAAAAGTCAAATTGGGTCTTATAATAAAGACCGGAAGAGTAACTTATTAGTATAACCAAACAGACTTAGTTAGTCGACCTGGTCAAGTCACGTGACACACTCTGTATATCTCACTCTATATATTTGTGTCAGATCAATAAGACAAGGCATGAACTATTCACTCTCTTTCTATCGTCTTCTTTCTCTCCACCAAACCTTTATGGTATCAGAGTACTCAGGGCAGAAATCGAAATGTCTTCCACACCATCAAACTCCATCTCACCTTCCGCATCTTCTCTGAATAAGAAGGAAATTATTACCTTCTCACACCTTGTGTCCGTTAAGCTCGATGAGAGTAACTATCTCATATGGAAGCATCAGATCGTTTTAGCCATCCGTGGTCACGATCTTCAAGGATTCATCAACAAGGCAGTAAAGCCTCCTGCAAAGCTTCTTGCAGATGATAAAGATCCAGAATCTTTCAAGATTAATCCAGAGTATAGTGCCTGGGAATGACAAGACCAACTTCTGGCTTCTTGGATGTCCTGTTCAATGTCCGATGCGATGTTGACCAGAGTAGTCGGCTGTGACACTTCTCTTCGAATTTGGGAAAGGATTCAAAGCCATTTTGCCTCACAAACAAGAGCTAAGATTAGGCAATTGAAATCACAACTTAAATCAACCAAAAAAAGGGAGCCTGCCTGCTAATGAGTATCTTCTGAAGATTAAGAGCATCACTGATGCCTTAGCGGGAATGGGTTATCCGATTATTGATTTTGATCATATTGAGTACATCTTTAAGGGGCTCTCAGATGAGTATGATCCATGGATTACTGCGATCACTACAAGAACCGATCCATACTCTGTTGATGAGATTGAGTCGCTCCTGATAGTGCAAGAAGCACGCACAGAGAAGAATCAATCTGCTCCAACCATTGAGACTGCAAATATTGCTCACACAAAGCCTTCCAACAGAGGAGGTGGTAGATCACAAGGTGGAAGAGGAGTCGTGGTGGTGAACGCTCATCGTACTTTGGAGGTTCTTCTTCATCTTATTCACAGTCGCATAATAAGACTGTTGACACCTGTCAGATCTGTGAGAAATGAGGACATCGTGCTCGTGAATGCTAGTATAGGTTTGACGAAGCGTTCAATGAACTCTCTCTGAACAACAAATAACAGAGCAAGAAAGATCAACATGCCTTGATGGCTACTGCTGAATGTGTTACTGATCCGGATTGGTACCTTGATTCAGGAGCCACGAGCCATGTGACTCATGATGATTGTAATATCTTTGACAAATCTGGTGGTAAGTCTATTGACAAAATTTTTGGTGCCGACGGTAAGGGCCTGTTAGTTCATTGCACTGGTTCCTCAAATTGTCGTCTTCCTACTTCTAAATATATTCTTAAACTTAAAGATATCCTTCATGTGCCTAACATCTCCAAAAATCTTCTCAGTGTTCCCAAATTGTGTCTTGATAATGAGATTCTTATTGCATTCTTTTCCAATGTTTGTGTGATTAAGGATCTTCAAAGTAACCAAATCATCTACAAAGGAGTCCTCAAGAGGAACAAGTCAGCTCTCCATGGTGTCTCCCTTCAGCCGTGTCAGTTAAAGTCTTCAACTACTTCGTCTCAACATTTTGCCTATCTTTCTACTGATTCATATTGTAATGATTTTGTTCGTTCAAATTTTCGCCTCTGGCATAATAGACTTGGACATCCTGCCTCTCCTGTTGTTACTCAAGTCATGAAGTCATGTAATCTTGCTTTCAATAATAAAAATTCCACATTTGATTTCTGTAATGCCTGTTGTTTAGGAAAAGCTTATAAACTTCCTTATTCCTTGTCATTATCACAATACACTTCTCCTCTTGAGCTTGTTCATTCTGATATCTGGGGCCTTTCACCCTACACATCTCTTGATGGATACAAATATTACATACATTTCACTGATGCCTTTACACGATTCACTTGGTTTTATCCATTACATAACAAATCAAAAGCATTTGATGCGTTTGTTGAATTCAAAAAGATGGTTGAATTACAGTTGGGTTGTTCCATTAAGATTTTTCAATCTGATGGTGGTGTTAAATATCTTAAGACGGGTAAATACCTAAAGCAATTTGGTGTGATACGTAGACTGAGCTGTCTTCACACTCATGAACAAAATGGCTTAGCTGAGAGAAAACATAGATCCATCAATGAATTTGGCCTTACCTTGTTAGCCAATGTTTCCTTGCCTTTGTGCTTGTGGGTTGAAGCCTTTAGTACTGCTATTTATCTGTTTAACAGATTACCAATAAAGCTCTTGATGGTCTTTCACCTTTTGAAAGATTATTTCATAAAGCCCCTACCTATACTCATCTTAAAACCTTTGGCTGCTCATGTTTTCCCCTTACTAGACCCTACAACAGACATAAAACAGATTTTAGATCTATCCAATGCATTTTCTTGGGTTGTAGCTCATCTCATAAAGGATACAAATGTTGGGATCCTAAAGGCCGAATGTACATATCAAGAGATGTTATCTTTAATGAACATGAGTTTCCTTTCCTAAACTTGTTCCATCATCTTCCTTTGCCAAGTCTTCTAATCCTGTCTCTTGCATTGACTCCCCTGCACCCTCTATTCTTGTTTCCAGTCCTTCTTAGTGCAATGCTATTAACTCTCCTATTACCTCAGCTGCTGATATGTGCAGGTTTTCTAATGATGAAGGCTTTTCTTCTTCATCTAGTACATCACCTAGTGAAGCCTCTCGTGAAGCCTCTCGGTCTCCCTGCACTACTGCTATTCAACCACCTGAGGTTCCTTTACCTCATAATACTGTTGTACCTGAACGAAGGATTGTTACAAGATCCATAAATGGGGTCTACAAGCCAAAAGTGTATACTGTTGAGATAGAACCATCTAGTGTCACTGAAGCTTTAAGCTCTTTAGTATGGAAAAAGGCTATGGATGAGGAATATGAAGCATTAATGAGGAATAAGACCTGGCATCTGGTACATCTTCCTCCCAATAGACATGCAATTGGTTGTAAGTGGGTTTGGAAGCGTAAAACAAATCCAGATGGGAGCACTGCCAAATTTAAAGCTCGTTTAGTGGCTAAAGGGTTCCATCAGAAAGGAGGTTTTGATTTCACAGGAACATTTAGTCTTGTAGTTAAACTTGTTACCATACATGTTATCTTGTCTATTGCTGTCACACAACGTTGGTTTATCAGACAGGTTGATGTTAACAATGCTTTCCTTAATGGAATTCTTCATGAGGAAGTGTATATGCAGCAACCACTCGGATATGAGAAGGATAAGTCTCTGGTATGTAAACTTGACAAGGCTCTTTATGGCTTAAAACAAGCACCTCGTGCCTGGTTTGAAAAATTATCTGGTGCTCTACTTAAACTTGGTTTCAAGAGTAGTAAATGTGATCAATCTCTATTTATCAAAGTAGAATACCGTGAAGTTATATATGTTTTAGCATATGTTGATGACATCATTCTTACCAGTACTTCCTCTTCAAAGATTTCTGAAATTGTTACAGCCTTGAATAAGGAATTTTCTCTCAAGGATTTGGGGTCTCTGAATTACTTTCTTGGAATCGAGATTCATAGATTAACAAATGGTTCCTTAGTTCTGTCTCAAGCTAAATATATTAGAGATGTTTTAAAGGAAGCTGGAATGGCAAAAGCAAAAGGAGTTACTACTCCTATGGTATCCAGTCTGAAACTTTATAAAGAGGGCCCTGATCTCTTTACTAATCCATAGTTATATCGTTTAGTTGTTGGGGCACTTCAGTATGCCACTATTACACGACCAAAGATTAGTTTTTCTATCAACAAGGTTTGTCAGTGTATGCAAGCACCTTTGAAGGAGCACTGGACAGCGGTTAAACGCATCCTATGCTATCTGGCTGGGACTGTGAGCCATGGTCTTCTCCTAAGTCCTTCTCCGCATATGTCACTTGTAGCATATTGTGATGCTGATTGGGCTGCAGACTATAATGATAGAAAGAGCACCACTGGTTACTGTGTATACTTTGGCAGAAATCTTATCTCCTAGTCATCCAAGAAACAACCAACTGTAGCAAGGTCTAGTACAGAAGCTGAGTATAGAAGCATGGCAGCAACACTTTCTGAAGTCCTTTGGCTCCAATCGCTATTTTTTGAACTACATGTTAAGTTGTGCTCTACTCCTCAACTACTCTTTGATAATCAGAGTGTAGTAATGATGACAAGAAATCCCATTTTACATGCCAGGACTAAGCATATAGAGCTGGATATTCATTTTGTTCGTGAGAAAACAATCAGTAAAGCAATTCAAGTTTTACATGTTCCAACTTCTTCCCAGATAGCTAATGGATTCACTAAGCCTGTTTCCTCCTCCTTGTTTTCTGATTTCAAGAAGTTTTTACATGTAGGAGAGTACCTCAAATTGAGGGGGAATGATAGTGTAATAAAGTAGTCGGTTATATTGTAACTAACTTATTAGTATAACCAAACAGACTTAGTTAGCCGACCTGGTCAAGTCACATGACACATTTCACTGCCACACTCTGTATATCTCACTCTATATATTTGTGTCAGATCAACAAGACAAGGCATGAACTATTCACTCTCTTTCTATCGTCTTCTTTTTCTCCACCAAACCTTTAAAGTTATTAGTTTAAAATCCTGAGGTATGTCTTTAAATTTGAGACACTGCTATCTTGTTGACTTTTGGCTACGATATATTTTTACAATTATACTGGGAACTCACTTTTTACTTTCTCTACAAGTCATTAAATATGTTTAGTCCAAGCTTTTCTCACGAAAAGCTATTGATTCCTGTCACGTAGGATCAAAAGGAACATAACAATCTTCCAACATTTGAAAGTTTTTACTCAGGAGCACTAGGCATTGAAAAGTTCATTTTGAAAGTTTAAAACCATAACAATATTGTCCAATACTGATAAAAATGTTAACAGTTAATATCACTATTTTAACGGTCGGCTTTGATTTTTCATGATAAATATTACTACAATTTTAAACTTTTGAGATAACTTTGCACCCAAAAATTTTTTCAAATGCCTAGTGCTTTTAAATGAAAATTTTCAGGATAAATTTGCATCTACATATGTCCAACGCACATTAGGCATGAACGTTACTTATTATCCAATTTGACAGTTCATAGTTCACAGCACATTGCTTATCATCAATAAAACTAACCCAAGCATTCTTTTTCTTGCCCCATCACCATTTATATATTATTAAAAATAATTAAAGCGACATAATCATTAGTACTCCAATCGGGCAATCTTCGAATTCTCAGCCATATAGGATCAAAATTTTTCACATCGATCCTTTTCTTTCATTCAGTCCATGTTATTGACCACGAAACATTGTTCGTTTTCGCTATTCATGAATGACACAAGTTATGACCTTTCAGAAGTAGAAAGTGCTAATTTTATCATTGTGGCTTTTCAGGTCCTCATGCCAAGGCTCATGGGCAATATGTTACTAATGAGCTGAAAGTGCTAGAGCGATTTGGGTAAGTACAATTCAGAAATATTTCTTAAACATTTTGCTTTGCCAGTTAAGCTTTTGAAGTTAATGACTTTTCTATGACAATGACTTCATAATTCAGAGGCAAAAACGTCGTCATTAAATATGAAGGCAGCTTCAAGAATGGAAAAACTGATTGCTTTGTTCTAGAACATATTGAGCACGACAGGCCTGAGGTAAATTTCCCACATTAAATGGAAGTTTCGTGTCATTTTATGTTTTCACTCTTATGTGCAGATTTTTCCCCTCACAAGAGGGTATGGTTAAATATGATGTTGTTCAACTCCGATGGTATGGTTACTGCATGTTCCGGGCTCTTGCGGCTCTTCACAAGAGGGTATGAAGACTTGTATTTTTGCAATATATGCAACACTAGGAAAATTAGAGGTTCTAATGATTGCTTATGCAAAGGCAGGGAGTAATACACAGAAGTGTTAAACCTGGCAATTTCCTTTTCTCCCGTAAGCTCAACAAGGGGTAGCTGCCAAGGTTTGTATTTTGTTTCTGTAGCGTAACATAAACAGATTTTTTATGTTGTTCAATATAAAACTGTTTTATCTTGCAATTTAGCTTCTCTCAGGATCTGCATCAGAAGCCGGGGAATATCGGTAAGCTTCCAGTACTCTCTCAGCTTTACATGTACATTCCCTAATAACTGAAGTCCTAAGGGAATGATAATTGAAATGCTAAGTCTTTGTTTAGGACCAAATGAAGGGGAAAGAATTTGAGGAGAACCAAGAAGAAGAATAAGAAGAATGGAAGTTAGGCAGCGCCACTGTAGATTCGTTTCCCCTCATATTTTGTTTGAATGTCATTAAACAAGGATAAAGGAATGGCGAGATCACTGTAAAATTCCACGTTCGCATATGATTTTGACTGAGTTAATATCTTAAGAAAGTTGATCGGGTAACTTAGAATATCACTAGCTTATGCATGCTGTAATCATCTCTTGAATTTTCTGCACTTGTGGAAAGATTTGGTTTTGTAGGAGTTAAAGATAAATACTCTTCTTGTTTTCATTCCTTCCCTTTTCAATTGCGTCGAATGAGATGTAAGAATTTTGACAATTCGGTTGTTTGCACGAAGACACCATTCCCATGAGACTGAGTCTGGCAAGGCCAAGGAGGAAAGAGTTGATTAACATCTTGCAAGAAACGCTGTTAGGGTCGAATCAAGATTTATCAAACACTCCTACGAGAAAGTGAGTTCCTGCTCCTCGTAATAAGATGGAGGGTGAGCATGTCTACATCTCTCCCATGCCTTTGAACTCAATTGGCAATGACGCCATTGGTGCTGGATTTCTGAAGAGTAAAGGTTAGATGCTTTTATTCGAGGGCTCTATATATATATATATGTAGATGAATGGTGGACAGACGGAAATCTTTATATTTAATACTTCTTTTCTATTTGCAGGGAATGGAAAACAGATAAGAGCGGGTTCTTGGGTGGGAACAAAAGGCTATCGGGCTTCAGAGGTAGGATGAATGTGAACTTGTTGATGAAATGAATGGCCCAGAAGTGCATGTTTTTTTTTTTTTTTATGTCAACACCATAAAACTGTTGCTGTATTACACTTTCAGATACATGTTGAAATACTCAGACATGGAATATCGTGCATAAAAAGCTATCCTAATAACTCTGAAATTAAATTTCTGTATAATCTAGGTTATAAAGTGAATGTTGCTTGTTACTCTTTACAACGCCTTTGATAAGGTAGAAATTGTGTTATTCATCTTGTTTGGCAAGGATAGTGCATATAATTATTAGTCCGTACAGGAACATTAGAATTAGTGGAAACTCTGTCACTGTAACAGGTTGTTTTTGTTCAGGATCGGAACATAAAGGATATAGCTAAACTGAGGGGCAGTGAGCATCTATGGGAGGTTGCTAAGCTGCACAATCAGGAATCCTCATTCCCTAGGGTATCTATCATATATGATTGGAATCTACTCAGACTTTTGATTCAAATTCATCTTTACAACTCAAATTTAAGTGCTTGTGTTGTAGGACTTGTACGATAAACAACGTTGAGCTTGAGGAAGGAAAGGCAGTGTAAGAAGGAATTATTGAGTTGAGCCAGTTTGTGATTTTGTGTAGCCTAACATAGCTTGTTTTACATAAAAATCTAAATACAAAATTACTTGCTAGCAGGGGTAAGAAAATGAGCCAAGTGCCAATTATACGGGGTCTAGTGATAAATACTTCACAATATTGTGTTATTTGTGAAGATGGATCTTATTTCGTGTATGACAGCCCAAAAACACAGATTCTTCCCCTCTAAAATATATGTATCCTTCTATTAAAAACAATCCTATTTGAGGCATGGTAGAACATTAAATGTGGGGATTTGACCCTTATTTCATCACGTTATGAGATACTAACCACTTCCGTTAGACCCAACCTCTGTTGGTTAAAAAAAAAAAAAACAGACATATTTTAGAATGGGAAAATTTCACTGAAGGACCGCTGAAGGCAATTAATTTCCAAGAGCCCCCAAAACAATCTGAAAAGCCACTGCAGGACCATGGGGGTGAATTGAAATTAATTTCAAAACTAAAAAGACAGTGTTGCCCCTCAAACTATTACTCTGAAATTTGAAGTCTTCTCCCTCTCTCTCTTTCTCTCTCTCAACTCCCGATATCTGAAGTCCCTCTCGCTTACTCTCTAAAAATTCCAGTTCATGCAGTGAAGAAGATCGTTCACCTCACCGTCGCTACTGTTGTGGTGAGGAAAGACTTTGCCATCATCATTGCTCTGCTGCGGAGAGCCTTCGTTGTCGCCCTTGCTCTAGCAATGAGAGCCTCCATCACCGCTCCTGCAAGTGTTGGACGAGAGCCTTTTGTGTAGATATGAAGCTGGTTAAACTAGAAAAGCTTGCAGGAACGCGAACTCTACATGAATTTATTACTAAATACAGTTTGTTTTTGTTTTAATAAACAGTTATTTTTGTTTACATATGAACCTCAATATGTATTTTTGGAATGGTTCACGAAGTGGCTATGACAATCCATGAGTTGAAATCTATTTTGTATGGCTATGAATAGATGGAGAATTTCATGATGGTACTTAAAGGTAAACTGCCCTAAGTACTGAACTGAAACTAGCTAGCAACTATATAAATGTGTAAACAAATTAATCGACTTGCAAATGGACGTATTTTTATTGTTAATGCATGTATTCTTATTGCAAAGTTCCTAATTCCACTTGTAAACAGTCACTTCCAGATTTGTGAATTGACGTGTTCAACTTTTTAAATGAAATAAATCTACTTGTAAAAGGACGTATTTCTATTGTTAACGAGTGTATCCGTGTTGCAAATTTCCTAATTTCACTTGTGAACCCTCACTCCTAGGCTTGTGATAAACTTTTTCAATTGAACTAGCTTATTTGTAAATGGATGTGTTATTCTTATTAATATACAAATCCTATTTGCAAATTTTCTAATTTCAGTTGTAAATGATCCCTCCCAGTCTTGTGAATAATTATGTTCAACTTATTGAATTCAACTAGCTCACTTGTAAATGGACAAATTCTTGCTGTTAATATACTTATCCTTCTTGCAAATTGCCTAGGAAGCACTAGTCACAATATCCCTTGTGTGATAGTCATTTTCTATTACTCATGAGTTCATTCATTATTTTGAGTTTGCATTGATGCGCTTGTGTTAATCTATTGACAGTACTTATTGTTGTGTCACAAGAATAATACACTTCACTAAAGTCTGAGTTGTGGTGACTCATTACTCCAAAAGAAATACACAATCAGTTGCTATTGCAAACTACTTCAACGGATAAAGACAATAAAAAACAAAACAATGACATAATGTGTTAAAATTTGTGTATGGAGAATTTGCACGATTTTTGTTTTAGGGAATATACTATGAGTAGGTTGCATGTCAATTAATTACAATTTGTTGTCTTTCCCCACTAACTTACAAGTATGTGATGTACTATTGACAACTCGAATTAGAAAATTTACAATAAGAATATGTTGATTAACACTTTGATGTCATAGTTATTTGGTTGTCATATTGGCAATTAGAATTAGGAAATTTGCAATAAAGATACATTGATTCACAAGAGAAACTTATCCATTTACAAATGGACTAATATAACTAAAAAAGTCATACATGATTATTCACAAGTCTGAGGAGCACTAATCACAAGTGGAATTAGGTAATTTGCAATATGAATATGCATATTAACAACAATAACCCGTCTATTTGCAAGTGATCTAGTTGAATTCTAGAAGTTGGACATGATAATTCATGTTTGGGAGGGACTATTTGCAACTAGAGTCAAACAATTTGCAAGAAGGATAAGTATATTAACAATAAGAATTTGTCTATTTATAAGTGAGCTAGTTGAATTTAAGAAGTTGAACATGATTATTCACAAGTCTGGGAGGGATCATTTGTAACTGATATTAGAAAATTTACAAATAGGATGTGTATATTAATAAGAATAACACATCCATTTGCAAGTGAGCTGGTTCAATTGAAAAAGTTTATCACAAGTCTTGGAGTAAGGGTTCACAAGTGAAATTAGGAAATTTGCAACACGAATACACTCGTTAACAATAGAAATACGTTCTTTTACAAGTAGATTTATTTCATTTAAAAAGTTGAACACGTCAATTCACAAATCTGGAAGTGACTGTTTACAAGTGGAATTAGGAACTTTGCAATAAGAATACATGCATTAACAATAAAAATACGTCCATTTGCAAGTCGATTAATTTGTTCACACATTTATATAGTTGCTAGCTAGTTTCAGTTCAGTACTTAGGGCAGTTTACCTCTAAGTACCATCATGAAATTCTCCATCTATTCATAGTCATACAAAATAGATTTCAACTCACGGATTGTCATAGCCACTTCGTGAACCATTCCAAAAATACATATTGAGGTTCATATGTACACAAAAATAACTGTTTATTAAAACAAAAACAAACTGTATTCAGCAATAAATTCATGTAGAGTTCGCGTTCCTGCAAGCTTTTCTAGTTTAACCAGCTTCATATCTACACAAAAGGCTCTCGTCCAACACTTGCAGGAGCGGTGATGGAGGCTCTCGTTGCTAGAGCAAGGGCGACAACGAAGGCTCTCCGTAGCAGAGCAATGACAATGGCAAAATCTTTCCTCACCACAACAGTAGCGACAGTGAGGTGAACGATCTCCTTCACTGCATGAACTGGAATTTTTAGAGAGTGAGCGAGAGGGGCTTCAGATATCGGGAGTTGAGAGAGAGAGAGAGAGAAGACTTCAAATTTCAGAGTAATAGTTTGAGGGACAACACTGTCTTTTTAGTTTTGAAATTAATATCAATTCACCCCTATGGTCCTGCAGTGGCTTGTCAGATTGTTTTGGGGGCTATTGGAAATTAATTGCCTTCAGCGGTCCTTCAATGAAATTTTCCCTTTTAGAATTTCCTAACGATGTTACCGATGCCCTTGGCCCTGTACAATCTAGGTTACTTATGCTACAGCCATATTCTGAGTTTATAAAACGGAAGTCAAACGTTCATTTCTGAATATCTAACTTTGGGGCTTTCGCCGGCGGATAATATTTTAATATTTCAACAAGTTATTTAGACTCTGCATTAAATAATCCTAAAGCCTAAATTTTTATTATGAATTCTCTCAACTGAAATATGATTATTTTACAATATGATAGGCTCATGATTTGATTGAAATACTCATTTATTGGTTGTAATCATATATATATATCATATTAATATTAAAAAATTATATTATATTTTGAATTGAAACTTCGATAGTAAAGCTATAAATAGTCTACGTAAAATTTGCTCTAATTGAATGGGTTGATATGAAGTAATTTATTAGTGAACAAATTCAATTACAGAAGTTTTAGAGATTCGTACCTTAATTGGTAAGTTTTAAAACTAAGAAAAGCTATTTTCTGCATAAATTAAGTAAACAGCAATATTTTGGACATTATTAACTGGTTTTTGAGAACAACGTCGGACTTAACTGATCTGAATTCCTTTGTCAACTTAGAATGAAAATTTGTTAAATTATCGTCAAAATGTTTTTCTTTTTCTTGTTAACCCTTTTTTTTGGGACCAAAATCGCATCGCCTAGATAAGCTGAGTTGAAAATTTTTTTTTTAAAATTACTACTAGTGGATTATTATATTCGTAATACCTAATTAGGTAATTTAAGTATATTAAAAATATTAGTTAAATTAATTAATATGAATAATTTTTTAAAAATAATATAATCTTCTTTTTTAATTTTCTTACTCCTAGTCCTACTTAATTATTATTAAAAAATATTAATAAGATTAATTTTAAAAAATCAATAAATATATAAAATAGGTTTTATATTTATTATTACATAAACGGGCCTGTCCAAGTTTTCAGTTTATCCTTATAAAACAAGACGGCCTGCTTAGATGTGACCCTTTGGAGGATGCAAGGCTGATCTGTGTAACTTCTATTGGCTGGGCTACGTGGATGTATGCTCCCAAAGCCACCAGCCAACGCAACGATACGAACAAAAAATGCGTCCTATTTTCAAGAAAATAAAATATACCACCTCCGGTTCTGATTATAATACTCCTCCGGTCCTAATTATAAGACCCAATTGACTTATTTGAGGAGATTAAGGAAGTAAGTTAAGTTGGTTATTTATAATAAATAAATGTTGTCATTCCTAAAATATCCTTGCTAATTAAGTATATTGGCTAAAACTATCATTATTAGAAGGATTATCTTGGAAAAAAATGTACTCCTCCGGTCCTTATTATAAGACCCAATTTGACTTTTTATTTGGTCCTAATTATAAGACCCAATCCATTTTCTCTTTTATATTTATGCATTTTTTTCTAAGATAATCCTTCTAATAATGATAGTTTTAGCCAATATACTTAATTAGTAAGAATATTTTAGGAATAACAACACTTATTTATTATAAATAACCAATTTAACTTACTTCCTTAATCTCCTCAAATAAGTCAATTGGGTCTTATAATTAGGACCGGAGGAGTATAAATATAAGAGACAAAATGGATTGGGGTCTTATAATTAGGACCAAATAAAAAGTCAAATGGGGTCTTATAATAAGGACCGGAGGAGTACTTAGTTAACTAATTTAAAAAAATTAAAAAAATTAGTTAAGTTAGTTATTTATAATGAATAGATGTTATTTTTTTAAAAATATCTTTACTAATCAAGTTTGTTATCTAAAACTACTATTATTAGAAGGATTACTTTAAGAAAAAAAATATAAATATAATAAATAAAATAAATTGAGATGTTATATTTAGAACTAAAATAAAAGTTAAACAAAATTTTATATTAAGAACAGAAAACAGTAGTTACTTAGTTATTAAGTAACCTATTCACCTTAGAGACGTTTGCATTCATGTACATCCAGACTTGATGTTTTTGCCAAATCATCAAAGTCCTGCCGGTAAAAAAAAGAAAAAGTCATCGAAGTCCCTCCTGCCAATATCAATTTCTCTTCTCCTATCATATACTACCTCTTATCCTAAGTACCACCTCAACTCCTGAATATAGAAATTAATAATTTGAGTAGATTAAGAAAACAAATTAAATTAGTTATTTATAACAAATAAATATTGTTTTTTTTAAAATATCTTTACTAATCAAGTATATTAGTTACAATTATTATTAGAAAGACTATCGTGAGAACAATAGATAAATATGAAAGACAAAATGGATTGAGATCTTATATTTATGACCAAAATAAAACTTAAACAAGATTTTATATTAAAAACTAGAAAAGTATAAAAATAATTAAATATTTAATTTAGTTCTAAATATAAAATTTTAATATATTTTGTTTTTTATATTTATTTATTAAAGAAGTTTGTAGGATTATGATCATTCGATATGCCTGAGTGAGATCATCAATGATGAATGAACTAGGAGGTTTCCTCTAAATTTCGCGAACTTGCTGGGTGCTCCTAGCGAAGTTGCTAGCGAGATCATCAATGATGAACGTAACTAGGAGGGTTCCTCTAAATTTCGCGACCTTGCTGGTTGCTCCTAGCGAAGTTGTTAGGAAATGCAACAGGGATATTATAGTAATTTCAATTAAAAGATACGAAACTTCCAAGAAATCGAGCCCGACGAATCTCCTACCGCTCGGTGTCCGTCAAGTCTATCCGTTACGTCAAGTCTATTTAAGAATCATATCTACCATTCTACCTACTTGTATTGGTTTGCATTTTCTGGTTCCATTCTTGCTTGATCGTCAACGAATTCTGCTGTTCGACTCCGATGGACGCGTTCGCTTCTTTTTTCGATCCTCAATCGTCTTCCAGAAGCCGCTGGAATTACGACACTCTCAAGAACTTCCACCAGATTTCTCCTTTCGTCCAGAATCACATTAAACAGGTTTTGTTTTTGCTGTCTAATGTGCTGTTAGGGTTTTCGTTTGTATTTCTGCGTCGTGATTTAGATTGACCTAGGTGAAAATCTGAAATCATCAGTTAGGGTTTCATTTGGATTCATGGATGAATTTTTAAATTTTGGTTTCCGAGTCTTGATTACGGAAGAAACGTGAGTCGGCGAATTTTTTATGTATTAAATGAAGAATTATTTATACTGTATTTAACATATGAATGATTTTTCATGTTATTCCTTAGTAATACCTTTTTCTTGTGATAATATCGGTGATCGAAGAACTTGATGTGGAACCTTGTTTGGGTATTCAACTTATTTTTGCTGAATTAATCTCGCTTACCTCTTAATATTTTGCGTCTGTTATCAATCTTCCTATTTGTCTTTTGACGATAGATTGTCAATTTTTCATTTATATTTCATTCTGAAATTTATTGCAGGTTTATCTTGCCTTATTCTGCGCTGTGGTTGCTGCGGCCGTCGGATCTTACCTGCATGTTCTCTGGAACATCGGCGGTTTGCTGACAACAGTCGCGTCCCTGGGGAGCATTTTCTTGTTACTGTCCATTCCTCCTAATGAAGAGGTATGAATGGCGGGCTCCTGCAACCTTCTACTTATATTATTATGGTTCTGCAATACGCCTGTCACTCACTTTCTATTTCATGATTTGCAGAAAAAGAGGGTTGCTTTGTTGATGGCTTCCTCATTACTTCAGGGGGCCTCCATTGGTCCTTTGATCGATTTGGCTATTGATGTTGATCCAAGGTATTATTAATCCATGTATTCTGCTCTTAAAGCTTTTCCTACTTTGGGCTGCGACATCCTTTCATGTTTGTTCAGCTCATTGTGCGTGCTGACTTCCCTTATATTTGTGTATAGCGGATAAAACCTTTTCTACATTTCTGGTTCTGATTACCGTTATGCAAGCAAAATATTGCAAATGCTTTGCTGACATTTTAATCCTACATTTCTGTCACCCCTGCCTTGGGGTTATACAAGATCATATTCATAATTTAATGACGAAGGTTTTTCGCAAGTCTTTTTGTAAGCCAAAAGATCTTGCTTAATGCACATGTCAGCTCTAACTTTTTTTCTCTTGATCTTTTTGCTTCCCTCTTTCTTTATTTGTCTCCCTAAAGCTGTTCGGCTTTACATTGGCTTCCAGGGTTTGAGTTAGTTTGCATGATCAGTTGCATTCTCTTCTCCCATTGTTCTAGTCTTACCCCAGTGGGGCTCTGTGGTCCTTGAATTTAGGCGATTAGTAAAATTCTTTTATCTCAATTGTTTCAGCCTCATCGTCACGGCCTTTGTGGGAACTTCGTTGGCCTTTGCTTCTTTCTCAGCGGCAGCTTTGGTGGCAAGGCGCAGAGAGTACCTCTATCTTGGTGGTTTGCTTTCTTCTGGATTGTCCATTCTTATGTGGTTGCACTTCGCTTCCTCCATCTTTGGGGGTGCAGCTGCGCTCTTTAAGTTTGAGGTAAAGTTTTCCGATTATTTATGTTTTGGTTGAATTATCCTGGAGCAATCTGAATTCTGAAGCTGTGTTAGCTTTAGTGCTTTACTTCCTGCTGCTAGTTAATCTGACAAGCTTTGGTTCTAAATTTGACATGACTTTATTTGTTAACCTTGCAGCTGTACTTTGGGCTTCTGGTGTTTGTGGGCTACATTATATTTGACACCCAAGAAATAATTGAGAGAGCTCACTTTGGGGATCTGGACTATGTGAAGCATGCCTTGACCCTCTTTACTGATTTTGTTGCAATCTTTGTCCGTATTCTCATAATTGTCGTAAGTTCCACTTCTGTGTTCTTTTCCGTTTTTGACAGGGTTTTCTTCTTCTCCTTGATCCCCTCCTTCTTTTCCCTTGGGATAATTTGTAATGATTTTCTTGCAGCTGAAGAATTCAGCGGAGAAGAATGAGAAGAAGAAAAAGAGGAGGGATTGAACGCCGACGCTTGTGGCTTTGTTGGAAGTAAACCCCCCCTTATTGTATTTCTTTTGGAGACACAGACTCAGTTTCAGCTGTCAAAAAATTCTAGCAGCATCTGCAACTTGTAAATTATGTGATTAGGTTTGCAGCTGCGGTGTACTTGTGGAACTTGCCATAATTTCATCAAATCGTTTTGGTTTTCAGCCTTTATAATGACACTAAAGCCTTTATACATCACTCCCTCTCATCTTAAGTATAGGATCTTTTTAAGATAGTTAACAACTTTAGTCTTTTAAAAAAAAAATCGTATGACTTTCTCAATTTTACTTTCTCCTTGTTAAATTGGAAGACAGTTAGGTACGTACATGATGCATCATACAAGGTGCCCTATTAATAAATAACGCAACACCAACTACACAATAATGGGTGGAAAGCGTCCTATGACATCGTTATAATTGGTTCTCTGAGCACGCCGCGTTGCGTTATGCAAATTTGATAATTTTGAGCAGAACCGTGTGAGAAGACTCAATTAAACACTTCCGCTTTTGAGGCGCGAACTGGTTTTTAAATTATAACTAAAGTGTGATGATGAAGTGTTGCTGTGGATCGAACAAATTTTTCCCCCTCACTGATGAAATGCTTCCCATTCCATGCAACAATTCAGTCTTTATACAGGCCCTCCTTGCCTACAAAATGGAGACTGCGTCTTTGAAAGCCAAATCCCCCCGCCCGGGGGGGGGGGGGAGAAGATGATTTATTTTCAATTGGGCTTTTGAAAATTTAAAATTGGATAAAAGTTAGATTCTATAATTATGTTTGGAATGGTTTTTGTCAAAAAGTTAATTTGAAAAAAATAGAGTTGTTTGGATTATTATTAGAAAAGTAAATCTAGTTATAAAATAGCAGAAAATGATGTGAATTTTATTAAATATATTATTTATTTTTTCTCCATTGTCATATTTTCTTTCGTTATATTTACTCATACATTTTTTTATTTTTTATTTATTATAAGGGTATATTTAAAAAAATATTACTATCTAATTTTAACTGATTTTTTGTTATCTACAAATTAATTGTTTAAAACTCATAATAAGAACCGAATATGGTAGTAAATTTCTTAACAGTGGGGCCTATCTTCTTTTCCTTTTTTTAACTTCTTCCATCATGGTTTGGCTCCAAAAAAGTATCCAAACACCCACGTATTGTTGGAACTATGGTTTGGCTAAGAAGCCATGGTGTGGTCCTGTGAAACCATGTTTTAAAAAATTTTTCTTTCTAAAAGGTTGAATGTGTGGGTTTCCCACAAGTATTACAGTATCAAAGTAAAGCCAACGGTGAGTATCCAAAAATATCCTTAAACAAAGGTCAAAAACTCCGCCTTTTCTCCTTCCTCATTCTACTTTTCTTTCTCATTTTCTTTCACTTTCTCGTTACCTTTTTATTTCATTTTTTTTATATTGTAATATGTTGTTAAAAAAACTAGTTGCTCAAATGTTGTATACAGTTGCAACCTCACAATGATTATGATGGTTGATTATTTAATCTCATACCTCACAATGATTATATTTTATAGATATATACATATATTAATTATTAATTAATTATAATTTATATATATTATTTATTATGTTGGTAAAAAAATTATTAACAAATTTATTACTTCAAATAAAAATATAAATTAAAATCTACATTTTATATAATTATCATATTAACTTATGTTTTTTTAATAATTTGTATATGAAAAAAAGTGCTTCTGATAATAATTGTCCAAACACTTTTACTTTGTTAAAATCACTTTTTTCATAAAATCTATTTTTTAAAAATTTATTCTCAAAATAACTTTGTTTTCAAAACCTATTCTCCAAACTGTAGTTTAATTGTATCTAAACACTTTCGAAATTTCTGTTTGCTTTTTATACAAAAGCCAAATTGTCTCCATGGTGAATCCAAACATCACAATTACAGTCCAAAATGTGTTTATAGGCCTAAAAGCGGCTTTTTCCGTATCCAGACAGAGAAAGGAAAAAAAAAAAAAACCCCTTCTTACGTTTCTATTGGTTTAATCCACAAGATGCCCAAAACTAAGGACACACACATATTGCAATTATATTAATTCTACATATTTAAAGTACATGGCTAGAATTAATATTTTCCACCTTTTGCATTCAAGTTAACTATTGCACCTTATCTTTTTTGGTAAACTATAAATTCATGTAATTAATATTCACATTTCCAATCATAAAATTGAATAATTAACATAAGGGAAAACCATATTGAAGGTACCTATACTTTCTCTCAATTTTTAATTTGGTACCTATGTGTTTTTTTTCTTTTAATTAAACATTTAATTTTATCTTTTTAGTAACATTAGCTCTTATAACTTTGTTCTGTTGATATTTTTAGTCTCTACATAAGGATTAATGATGTTAATAGAGGAAAAATAAAGATTTAGTTAAGAACAAAAAACACATAGGTACCAAATTAAAAATTGAGAGAAAGTATAGGTACCTCCAATATGGTTTTCCCTTAACACAAAACATAAAAATGAAAATTATGGTCAATATATTATGAATTATGTCTTAAGTTAATTAAACATTAATTATTTTTATTGAAAGAGAGTTTTTCTATTCCTCCTCAATTTATATGTTGTGCTAAATGGACCCTTAAACTGGGGACTGCGGATTCTTGTATTGGATTTGCACCTTGCAGAAGTGATTTTTGTAGATTTTGAGTGTGGTTTTGAAGGCAAGTGGAAAAATATCGGGCCTGACCCAAAAGTTTTTTTTTTGGTGGAAAAAAATTTAAGTGAGTTGGGTCTCAGAAACTCACCAGAGTCAGGACATATTTTCAGGCTTAAAGAATATTTATAAAGATACTTATAAATGATCTTGTCAGAAGAATTTGATTAATTAGTTGTGGTCTTTGTGTTTGGACCTTGGAGAACGGAAGGACTTCCGTGTTGGCTTGCAACTTCAAAAGTTGTTACATCCACTCCTTTACAACGGAGCACCAAATTATTCCCAACACATGCCACTGCTTCTTTCTATGTATAATAAAATAAAATTTATTTAAATATAAAAATTAAATTAAATCTGGATCGTTAAAATTAAATTATCTTTAGGGCCCTCCCATTTAACAATTATAAATGGGGTACGCTACTTGGGATTGTGAATTAATAATTATGAATATTGAATATTGATTAGTTTGCAGTCGATTTATCAGTTCATTGCTTTATTTATAAGCTCCTGTTGATCTCATATTTTTTTTATCATTTATTATAATGGCATATTTGAAAACAAAAGTATATTTCTATAGGTATATTTGAAAAAAAAAAGAAAAGTATATTTCTAATTTATTTATTACTTTCAACTAATTTTAATTGATTTTTTGTTATTTACAAATTAATTATTTGAGGCTTAGAGTAAGAACCAAAAGATGTAATAAATTTCTTAACTTTTTCTCTCTCCATGCTAATTTTTACTAATAGCTTATTGTAGCTTTTTATGTAAAAGTTAGATAAGTCCATCGCCAATCCAAACATTACAAATTTTTCAAACATGCTTTTGCTTGGGAAAAAAAAAGTAACTTATCATGTTGCCTTTTCGTTAAAAAGAGAGGGGAAAGTCTCAAAAAAAATTTAAATTTCAAAATTCCAAATCAGTATTAGTTACTATACTTGTAAAGAAAATAACTACATTAAAAAAGCAAATGATAATATATTTTTGTAATAATTTCTGATCTAGAATTATGAAATTCAACAGTCTTTTTTTGAAATTTTTCTAGAAAAATTTGTCATAATTTTTATTGGTCTCAGACATTGAATTGATTACTCGGGACATGTCACGAATAAGTAAACTTGAGAGATCAGCATCGATCAAGAAATTTACGAAAAATTTGATGACTTAGCATAAAGGATTATTCCCTTACATGTAGCGAGTCAAGGTTGGAATTTTTGTCAAAAAAAAAAATTATTTACATTTAATATCCAATAGTATCTCAAACATACATCTAATAAGAGAATGCATATGTGTTTATTCAGGAAAAAGTTAATTGTTTTTCCATTAAATATAAATATATATAAATAAAATATTATCTCTCGACCTAAAATCATTTATTGCATAAATCCCACTCCTGCAAGTGCAAATAAACTCTTAAAAATTTGCAAAATCCAACCATAAAATTTAAAATACATACACGCACACATTGATTTTCCCCGTATCAAAAGGGAGAGATAGGAAGCGATTGTGACATCTATAATATTCAACAAAAGATTTTAAAAAAAGACTCATATAATTGAAGTTATGAAACATGAAATTATTTTCGACAATTCAGTTGATGCCACTACACATAATTGAAAGCAATAATGAAAGCACACAATTAATCCAACCCTTCTTGTTGTTTTCAAGTGAGACAACATTATAGGGTTAGATATGTGCATGACTCTAGCTTATTTTTGGTCCATATTTTCTGAATTATTTATACACCTAGCTAGCTTATAGCTACTTCACATCTCATTTATTTACATACACCTCATTGTTGGGAAAAAAACCCTTCATTGATCATTATTTACCATTCATTCAAAGAACGGATTTTTTAATCCCCCCTTCTTTGTTTTCATTTGGATCATTGTGAAATTTGGGCAGCTCGAATTTAAAATTTTATAAAATTATTATTAAAAATAAAAAAAATTTTAAAATTTCATTTGGATGGTTTGAAAACCATAGTAAAAAGAATAGTGGGAAAAAAAAATCATTTTATACATTCAAATTTCATCCAACCGTTAATATACGAAATGCGGAGAGATCATTTGCACAATCTCATGTGATTAATTAAGACTAAATTATAGTTGGCAAAAAAATTAAGACTAAATTATAGAAAACATTCTTAAACTTTATGTCATGGGTAAACAACCTCCCTAACATTTGAAACTAATTTACAATCCTTACACTTTAGTATTTATGCATGCAACTCTGATGCAATTAATTTTAGTCATTATTTATCTGCAAATCGCTTAAAATTTAAGATACTTATTTACATACAACTCAAAAGTTTGAAGGGATTATATACATAAAAGGTTTAAGAGAATATAAAATTAATAGTTTGAGATTATATATTTACATGAAACTAAAATTTTAGGATGATTTATTATTAAATATTAGATGTTAAGAAAATAATTTGCATATGGTTTTATGTAATGTTTGCGTAAGTTTTGTGCAATTTAGTCATTAAATTAATACACTTTGATAAGCTCTTTAATATTTTTTATATATATCAATAATTTTTTCGGTGAGAAGGAATATATTAATCACTTATTGGTAAATTAAATATTACAAGTATTAGTCAGTGCCTAATTATATATCCTCACATATATTCTACTCGTGATTGAGTTTCTCTTAATGCAAAATTTGTATTGCATGAGAAGGTAAAAGTAAAATATCAGACTCAATTACTACATATGTAAACTACCATGCAACTTTACATTAAAATATTATTTTTTATATTCTTAATGTAAAATCTAATTACCTAATTTGAATATATTGATGTTAGTTAAATTAGTTAATATATATCATTTCTAAAACACCTTAAACATCTTTTTTAATTTTTTTCTCCCTCTCCTACTTGATTATTATTAGGAAATTATTAATGGAGTTAATTTGAGAATAAATTGATAAACATGTAATATAGGTCTTATGTGTAGGATCAACATCAACTCTCTAATTAAGTGTTTTATTAAGAACATGAGAAGTATAATTATTAGTAAGTGCAATTTGCACTGCAAAATTGTTGGCAAGAAAATTGCATTATAAAATGAATTTTACATGAGAAATAAAAGTAATATATTTTTTTGAAATCAATAAACATATCTTATCATATGTTTAGTGGATTTGGGAACTTTAATTGCTTAATCGTGAAGCCATGTGACGAGACAAGACCTATGCAGGCAAAAACCTGACAAATAAATTAATATTATATACGCATAATGCCACATATATGATGTCCACATTTATCACAATAATAAGTTGATATTAGACAAAGTCCGTGGAATATATCAACTTCATTGACTTTATGGTATGTGATGCTTTTATATTATTAATTTAGAGAAAATGATCTGCATATCATCTTGACCGATCTTTCTCCCTCCCTCTTATTCCTCTTGAAATAATTGTCCATGAACGGAAAAAATATACTCTATTTAATATATATATATATATATATCTTTTGAAAAAATAATCATCTACACTAGAATAAACAAAGGACAATATAGTAATTTCATACTAAAAAAATGTTATGAGGTGATTTATAAATAAGACTAAGAAAAACCTTTTTTTTCTACCTTATAAATAGAACCAGATGACTACTCTTTTTTTTTTTTTTTTATCAAACCAAAGGAGTACTTTATAAGTTAAGTAATTTAATTTGACAAAAAATAATAAATATGAGAGATAAATTGAATTTAGATATTATACTATATAAGATTAAATCTAGGGAAAATTGCAATTAGGTTTCACCCAAGGGAATTAAATGCAAAAAGTCCCTTGAAATCATAAAATTATTCTGAAATCTCAAAAGATCTTTTTGTAATAAATTTTATTTATTTAATTACCAAATTACCCTCTTTTTTTTTTAAGTTTGCATTGACAACTGAAAGAGCAGTGGTTGACAACTCAGGGTGCAATGATTGACAACTATCGCGGCTGGTTTGACAACTTAGGGTGTGATATGCTGAGAAAATGTGTTGTCAAACCAGCCGCGATAGTTGTCAATCATTGCACCCTGAGTTGTCAATCACTGCTCTTTCAGTTGTCAATGCAAACTTTAAAAAAAATGAAGGGTCATTTGGTAATTAAACAAAAAAAATTCATTGCAAAAAGGTCGTCAGAATAATTTCATAATTTCAAAGGACTTTTTGTATTTAATTCCCTTGGGTGGACCTAGGACTGTTCACGGGACGAATCGAGACCAGGGACAGGCCCGTCCCGGTTCCATCTCGATGAACAGTAACGGGACAGATTTTCTGTCCCGTGTCCCGGCCCGTCCCGGGGTTGTCCGGGTCCCGGTCGGGACGGGACGGATCTGGGACGGGACCGGGACGTCCCAGACATTTTTTTTAATTTTTTTTTTTTTAAATAAAATCTGAATTTTTTAATTATATTTTTTTGAGCTTAAACCTTATAAAAAACATCTTTTTATTTTTTTTATTTGTTTGGGCACTCTTAAACAAAAGCTCAAAATTTACATATAATAATCATTAAAAACTCTAAACAAAAGCTTTTAACACAATAAAAACTTGTTAAAAATTCTAATAATCAATAATCTCAAATCATTAACAAATATAAAAACTCTAAATAAATATATCTATATTTCCATACAATAGTCTCAAATCTTAAAAAAATATGAAAAAAATGATATTATATAAATAGGATAAAAAATTAAAAAATAAAAAAAAAAAGAACCGGGACGGGACCAGGACGGGACCGGGACGGGACGACCCCGTCCCGTGTCCTGTCTCGGTCCCTTCTTTGTCCCGTCCTGAAAAATTTCGAGATGTCCGTCCCGTCCCAATAAGACCGGGACGGGACCGAAACGGGCCAACTGGGACGGGCCAGCTTTGAACACCCCTAAGTGGACCTAATTGCAATTTTCCTTAAATCTAACTCCCAAATAACTCCTTTATTAGATATGGCGTAGAGGATTTTATTAAATTTGGGGAGTAATTTAGAATGGGTGAAGATTGGGAATTTTTTTTTTTTTCTTGGCCAAGTTTTTTTTTTTTCCCGGGGATGTAGATAAATAATGCTTTGTTATTGGATCAAGTGAGATTAATTAAAATGTTATTATAACAAATGTTGATCTGGTCTCATAATTATATGCAACATGTGTGTGTTGGGTTGCAAATCCTGATAAGATGCCACTATTCCCACTTTCCATTCTTTTTTTTAGGGCAGATTTGTTCCGAAATAGCCTTACATTTTCTCTCTTTCTTAATTAATGCGTTTTTTATTTCTAACCGTGAACTAATTAATTATCTGCGGAATAGTTGGCCCAGAATAGTAAACCTAATTTCCAACTCACCCTAGTTTATTTTATGGCAAGAGAATATTATTGGATAAATCACATTTATTATTAATGCACTTTTCAATAATTCATCCTATTCTTTTCTAAACATTTAGATTTCCTAATTAAGAAACTTATAATTAATTTTTTGTTAACATTAATTAATTATGTCTTTTGTTTGTTGTTTTTTGCTAGTTTATACTCTATCTTGTACCTAAAAAAAACCTCTAATCTACTACTTTTAGTTCTCAATATAAAATCTAGTTTATAATTTAATTTAAATTACAAATTAAAATGATATATTAAAAACTAGAAGTAGTATTTTTAAGGAAAAAAATATAAAGAGACGCATCATATAATATTTGGTTATGAAGCCACCAAATACTAGAACCTTTTATTATGATTTTTTTTTTTATACAAGAAGCAAAAGAAAAGAAATCTTCAACTCTCCTAATTTTTTAATGTATTAAAGTATAAATCTGTTCATAAATATTCTATCATGCACATCTAACATCATGAATTTTTTGGGTTCAACAGTACAATTTTCGGCAAAAATGTCACATATATTATCTATTAGCTACTTTAGTATGGTGGGGCTCATTTGGTACCCGAGCATTATAAAATAACACATATTAGCCACATTTAATAGACATGATATTTTTGCTTCATTTTAAATTATTCATGTACTTTAATTATCGCATCTAAGGAAATTCATAGTGTCAGGTATGCAGAGTGAAGTTCTTCATGGATAGATTTGTAGGCTAATCCCTTTTTTAATCTCACACAAAATTCATAATCTTACATTTTTCATTGTGGAAAAACACCACAAATTTGTCGATCCATGGTTGAAAAAACTTCACAGATAGGAAAAATTTATTAGAGAAGGATGGGAATTTTGTAATATATTTTTATATATTTTTAATAATCTTAACTTAAATTTTTTATACCATTTTTTATTTTTCTTCTCGCTTTTTTTGGCCGAAAGCTAATCGATCGAATTACGTTTCCATAAAAGTCAACAAGATCACGTATGGTTTGATAAGGTTAGCTTCATTCTTCACCATAACTTTTATATTTGGAATCAGAAGCAACGATGAATAAGTATGTAATTATCTCTACAACCATTTTTCTAAGTTGTGGTTGTAAAGCTTCTCCTCATCTTAGTAAGCTCTCACAAATCAGAATCTAATTTATTTGAATTCTTTTTTAGAAAAAGTAGTATATATTTATTCGGATGAAAGTTATTTTTTATCTAGTGATATAATTGGGATTAGAGCTGTGTCATTTCCTTAATCAAGAGAAGTTATTGTATTACAATTTTTTTTTTTTTCACGAAATTTAAACTTGAGAGTTTATTTAGAGGCATTGGATCTCTTCCAAGATCCAAGTGAACATATATTTTATATTAAATGAAATAGAGTTAGAATGTGCGTGTGTGTGTGTGTGTGTGTGTTTTGTGATGATTTTATTTGGAAACTTTGCTTTAAACCATCATTCCTAATGGGGAAGAGAACAAGAAAGAATATTTCAGTAAACATAGAAGTTAGATAATTGATTTACAGATATTAAAAACTAGTTAAATTATGTATTTTTAATAAACATGTATTTATTGCTTGGAAAAAAATAAATGTGTATACGTTTTCCTAGAGTATACTTTTTAATCATTTTACAATTTATAAAAACTCTTTTTATATGTGCAATAAATAAAAAGAGTTTGAGAAAAAAATAAATTTGAGAGACAAAGTAAATTAGAGTTTTATTCAGAACAAACCTCTTAGCTAATTCCTATATCTAGGAGTATTAAATATCAATATGATTGTTTTTTTTAGGAGAATGAAATTTGGGTCCTTATAAGGAAAATAAATTATTAGCATTTTGATTCTTAAAATAATGACTTTTTAGAGATTGAGAATTATGATATACTACTATATTAACAACCTTATTTTCAAAAGTATGGCCCAAAATGTTAATAATTTCTTTACAAAAGATCTAAATGTCACTTCTCTCTTTTTCATAAACTTGGCTTTTTAAAAATGGAGGAATGGTGGTGGGTTTAGCTTTAAAAGTGAAGCATATAGAATAGTGCACTATTCAAAGAAGAGGCAGAGACATGAATGTAGAAAAAGGGGTACAAGCACTGAAATAATGTGATTTGTGAGTGTATCAAATAGGGCGGACCAGATTTATTCTGAAATTTTGATTTCTCGAATTTTTATTATTTTTTCCCCTCCCATTAAATTAAACTCGAATGGCTTAAAGTTAGTGTTTTTTATTAAAATGCTAATATTTACAAATAAATAAATAATTTTTAATTCATTAAGCCATTTTGATCTGAACTGTCAATAAGAATAAAAAAAGAAGAAGTGGAAAACCTAAATCAATTTTTTTTATAAAAATTATTGAGTTAAGGAATTTTTTGTCCTATTAGTATTCACAAAGAAGTTGTAAGTATATTTAAAAAATTTATTTTGGCTTAATGTTGCCCTAGAGATATTAAAAAGGAGTAATGACATCCTAACCATTAAAAAACTAGCATTAAACATTAATATTTTTTTTAACAACAAGGATATTATTGCTAATTTTTTAACATTTTTGGGGCGATATTAAACCTAAAAATTTTTGGATACCAACAATTTCATTATGAATACTTTCTGGGCAAAAATAGCCCTTAATTCAAAATTAGTCAATACTCCCTTATCTTTGAATATAATACATAGATGTGGGAATTATGCAGCCCAAGGAACTTATTTCTGTCTAAATAATTTTTTTTCCAAATCTACCCCTAATTAAATATGAGAATTTTTAAAAGATCATGAATTAAGAATGATCACTGAAGAAGAAAAATGTATGGTATTAATGACTAAATCAGATTTGAAATAATTAGAAGTTAAAATGAAGGCCAAACTTAGGTCATATGTATTGAAAAAGTGGTTTGAGATGGATGAATCCACTATTTTTAATTGAATTATTGGAAGAGAAAAAAGAGAATTAGTGGACTGATTGTTGATGCTGGGAGCATGATTTTGGTGTTGCTTTGAGGGTCAAACGTATTTAATAGGTTGTTGTGGACTGCCGTGAATCATCATGCATCTCAATCCTATCCAGCTC
>NW_021637333.1:0-34474 GCF_004799145.2 Neltuma alba
ATCCTTCTAATAATGATAGTTTTAGCCAATATACTTAATTAGTAAGAATATTTTAGGAATAACAACACTTATTTATTATAAATAACCAATTTAACTTACTTCCTTAATCTCCTCAAATAAGTCAATTGGGTCTTATAATTAGGACCGGAGGAGTATAAATATAAGAGACAAAATGGATTGGGGTCTTATAATTAGGACCAAATAAAAAGTCAAATGGGGTCTTATAATAAGGACCGGAGGAGTACTTAGTTAACTAATTTAAAAAAAATTAAAAAAATTAGTTAAGTTAGTTATTTATAATGAATAGATGTTATTTTTTAAAAATATCTTTACTAATCAAGTTTGTTATCTAAAACTACTATTATTAGAAGGATTACTTTAAGAAAAAAAATATAAATATAATAAATAAATAAATTGAGATGTTATATTTAGAACTAAAATAAAAGTTAAACAAAATTTTATATTAAGAACAGAAAACAGTAGTTACTTAGTTATTAAGTAACCTATTCACCTTAGAGACGTTTGCATTCATGTACATCCAGACTTGATGTTTTTGCCAAATCATCAAAGTCCTGCCGGTAAAAAAAAGAAAAAGTCATCGAAGTCCCTCCTGCCAATATCAATTTCTCTTCTCCTATCATATACTACCTCTTATCCTAAGTACCACCTCAACTCCTGAATATAGAAATTAATAATTTGAGTAGATTAAGAAAACAATTAAATTAGTTATTTATAACAAATAAATATTGTTTTTTTTAAAATATCTTTACTAATCAAGTATATTAGTTACAATTATTATTAGAAAGACTATCGTGAGAACAATAGATAAATATGAAAGACAAAATGGATTGAGATCTTATATTTATGACCAAAATAAAACTTAAACAAGATTTTATATTAAAAACTAGAAAAGTATAAAAATAATTAAATATTTAATTTAGTTCTAAATATAAAATTTTAATATATTTTGTTTTTTATTTTATTTATTAAAGAAGTTTGTAGGATTATGATCATTCGATATGCCTGAGTGAGATCATCAATGATGAATGAACTAGGAGGTTTCCTCTAAATTTCGCGAACTTGCTGGGTGCTCCTAGCGAAGTTGCTAGCGAGATCATCAATGATGAACGTAACTAGGAGGGTTCCTCTAAATTTCGCGACCTTGCTGGTTGCTCCTAGCGAAGTTGTTAGGAAATGCAACAGGGATATTATAGTAATTTCAATTAAAAGATACGAAACTTCCAAGAAATCGAGCCCGACGAATCTCCTACCGCTCGGTGTCCGTCAAGTCTATCCGTTACGTCAAGTCTATTTAAGAATCATATCTACCATTCTACCTACTTGTATTGGTTTGCATTTTCTGGTTCCATTCTTGCTTGATCGTCAACGAATTCTGCTGTTCGACTCCGATGGACGCGTTCGCTTCTTTTTTCGATCCTCAATCGTCTTCCAGAAGCCGCTGGAATTACGACACTCTCAAGAACTTCCACCAGATTTCTCCTTTCGTCCAGAATCACATTAAACAGGTTTTGTTTTTGCTGTCTAATGTGCTGTTAGGGTTTTCGTTTGTATTTCTGCGTCGTGATTTAGATTGACCTAGGTGAAAATCTGAAATCATCAGTTAGGGTTTCATTTGGATTCATGGATGAATTTTTAAATTTTGGTTTCCGAGTCTTGATTACGGAAGAAACGTGAGTCGGCGAATTTTTTATGTATTAAATGAAGAATTATTTATACTGTATTTAACATATGAATGATTTTTCATGTTATTCCTTAGTAATACCTTTTTCTTGTGATAATATCGGTGATCGAAGAACTTGATGTGGAACCTTGTTTGGGTATTCAACTTATTTTTGCTGAATTAATCTCGCTTACCTCTTAATATTTTGCGTCTGTTATCAATCTTCCTATTTGTCTTTTGACGATAGATTGTCAATTTTTCATTTATATTTCATTCTGAAATTTATTGCAGGTTTATCTTGCCTTATTCTGCGCTGTGGTTGCTGCGGCCGTCGGATCTTACCTGCATGTTCTCTGGAACATCGGCGGTTTGCTGACAACAGTCGCGTCCCTGGGGAGCATTTTCTTGTTACTGTCCATTCCTCCTAATGAAGAGGTATGAATGGCGGGCTCCTGCAACCTTCTACTTATATTATTATGGTTCTGCAATACGCCTGTCACTCACTTTCTATTTCATGATTTGCAGAAAAAGAGGGTTGCTTTGTTGATGGCTTCCTCATTACTTCAGGGGGCCTCCATTGGTCCTTTGATCGATTTGGCTATTGATGTTGATCCAAGGTATTATTAATCCATGTATTCTGCTCTTAAAGCTTTTCCTACTTTGGGCTGCGACATCCTTTCATGTTTGTTCAGCTCATTGTGCGTGCTGACTTCCCTTATATTTGTGTATAGCGGATAAAACCTTTTCTACATTTCTGGTTCTGATTACCGTTATGCAAGCAAAATATTGCAAATGCTTTGCTGACATTTTAATCCTACATTTCTGTCACCCCTGCCTTGGGGTTATACAAGATCATATTCATAATTTAATGACGAAGGTTTTTCGCAAGTCTTTTTGTAAGCCAAAAGATCTTGCTTAATGCACATGTCAGCTCTAACTTTTTTTCTCTTGATCTTTTTGCTTCCCTCTTTCTTTATTTGTCTCCCTAAAGCTGTTCGGCTTTACATTGGCTTCCAGGGTTTGAGTTAGTTTGCATGATCAGTTGCATTCTCTTCTCCCATTGTTCTAGTCTTACCCCAGTGGGGCTCTGTGGTCCTTGAATTTAGGCGATTAGTAAAATTCTTTTATCTCAATTGTTTCAGCCTCATCGTCACGGCCTTTGTGGGAACTTCGTTGGCCTTTGCTTCTTTCTCAGCGGCAGCTTTGGTGGCAAGGCGCAGAGAGTACCTCTATCTTGGTGGTTTGCTTTCTTCTGGATTGTCCATTCTTATGTGGTTGCACTTCGCTTCCTCCATCTTTGGGGGTGCAGCTGCGCTCTTTAAGTTTGAGGTAAAGTTTTCCGATTATTTATGTTTTGGTTGAATTATCCTGGAGCAATCTGAATTCTGAAGCTGTGTTAGCTTTAGTGCTTTACTTCCTGCTGCTAGTTAATCTGACAAGCTTTGGTTCTAAATTTGACATGACTTTATTTGTTAACCTTGCAGCTGTACTTTGGGCTTCTGGTGTTTGTGGGCTACATTATATTTGACACCCAAGAAATAATTGAGAGAGCTCACTTTGGGGATCTGGACTATGTGAAGCATGCCTTGACCCTCTTTACTGATTTTGTTGCAATCTTTGTCCGTATTCTCATAATTGTCGTAAGTTCCACTTCTGTGTTCTTTTCCGTTTTTGACAGGGTTTTCTTCTTCTCCTTGATCCCCTCCTTCTTTTCCCTTGGGATAATTTGTAATGATTTTCTTGCAGCTGAAGAATTCAGCGGAGAAGAATGAGAAGAAGAAAAAGAGGAGGGATTGAACGCCGACGCTTGTGGCTTTGTTGGAAGTAAACCCCCCTTATTGTATTTCTTTTGGAGACACAGACTCAGTTTCAGCTGTCAAAAAATTCTAGCAGCATCTGCAACTTGTAAATTATGTGATTAGGTTTGCAGCTGCGGTGTACTTGTGGAACTTGCCATAATTTCATCAAATCGTTTTGGTTTTCAGCCTTTATAATGACACTAAAGCCTTTATACATCACTCCCTCTCATCTTAAGTATAGGATCTTTTTAAGATAGTTAACAACTTTAGTCTTTTAAAAAAAAAATCGTATGACTTTCTCAATTTTACTTTCTCCTTGTTAAATTGGAAGACAGTTAGGTACGTACATGATGCATCATACAAGGTGCCCTATTAATAAATAACGCAACACCAACTACACAATAATGGGTGGAAAGCGTCCTATGACATCGTTATAATTGGTTCTCTGAGCACGCCGCGTTGCGTTATGCAAATTTGATAATTTTGAGCAGAACCGTGTGAGAAGACTCAATTAAACACTTCCGCTTTTGAGGCGCGAACTGGTTTTTAAATTATAACTAAAGTGTGATGATGAAGTGTTGCTGTGGATCGAACAAATTTTTCCCCCTCACTGATGAAATGCTTCCCATTCCATGCAACAATTCAGTCTTTATACAGGCCCTCCTTGCCTACAAAATGGAGACTGCGTCTTTGAAAGCCAAATCCCCCCGCCCGGGGGGGGGGGGGAGAAGATGATTTATTTTCAATTGGGCTTTTGAAAATTTAAAATTGGATAAAAGTTAGATTCTATAATTATGTTTGGAATGGTTTTTGTCAAAAAGTTAATTTGAAAAAAATAGAGTTGTTTGGATTATTATTAGAAAAGTAAATCTAGTTATAAAATAGCAGAAAATGATGTGAATTTTATTAAATATATTATTTATTTTTTCTCCATTGTCATATTTTCTTTCGTTATATTTACTCATACATTTTTTTATTTTTTATTTATTATAAGGGTATATTTAAAAAAATATTACTATCTAATTTTAACTGATTTTTTGTTATCTACAAATTAATTGTTTAAAACTCATAATAAGAACCGAATATGGTAGTAAATTTCTTAACAGTGGGGCCTATCTTCTTTTCCTTTTTTTAACTTCTTCCATCATGGTTTGGCTCCAAAAAAGTATCCAAACACCCACGTATTGTTGGAACTATGGTTTGGCTAAGAAGCCATGGTGTGGTCCTGTGAAACCATGTTTTAAAAAATTTTTCTTTCTAAAAGGTTGAATGTGTGGGTTTCCCACAAGTATTACAGTATCAAAGTAAAGCCAACGGTGAGTATCCAAAAATATCCTTAAACAAAGGTCAAAAACTCCGCCTTTTCTCCTTCCTCATTCTACTTTTCTTTCTCATTTTCTTTCACTTTCTCGTTACCTTTTTATTTCATTTTTTTTATATTGTAATATGTTGTTAAAAAAACTAGTTGCTCAAATGTTGTATACAGTTGCAACCTCACAATGATTATGATGGTTGATTATTTAATCTCATACCTCACAATGATTATATTTTATAGATATATACATATATTAATTATTAATTAATTATAATTTATATATATTATTTATTATGTTGGTAAAAAAATTATTAACAAATTTATTACTTCAAATAAAAATATAAATTAAAATCTACATTTTATATAATTATCATATTAACTTATGTTTTTTTAATAATTTGTATATGAAAAAAAGTGCTTCTGATAATAATTGTCCAAACACTTTTACTTTGTTAAAATCACTTTTTTCATAAAATCTATTTTTTAAAAATTTATTCTCAAAATAACTTTGTTTTCAAAACCTATTCTCCAAACTGTAGTTTAATTGTATCTAAACACTTTCGAAATTTCTGTTTGCTTTTTATACAAAAGCCAAATTGTCTCCATGGTGAATCCAAACATCACAATTACAGTCCAAAATGTGTTTATAGGCCTAAAAGCGGCTTTTTCCGTATCCAGACAGAGAAAGGAAAAAAAAAAAAAACCCCTTCTTACGTTTCTATTGGTTTAATCCACAAGATGCCCAAAACTAAGGACACACACATATTGCAATTATATTAATTCTACATATTTAAAGTACATGGCTAGAATTAATATTTTCCACCTTTTGCATTCAAGTTAACTATTGCACCTTATCTTTTTTGGTAAACTATAAATTCATGTAATTAATATTCACATTTCCAATCATAAAATTGAATAATTAACATAAGGGAAAACCATATTGAAGGTACCTATACTTTCTCTCAATTTTTAATTTGGTACCTATGTGTTTTTTTTCTTTTAATTAAACATTTAATTTTATCTTTTTAGTAACATTAGCTCTTATAACTTTGTTCTGTTGATATTTTTAGTCTCTACATAAGGATTAATGATGTTAATAGAGGAAAAATAAAGATTTAGTTAAGAACAAAAAACACATAGGTACCAAATTAAAAATTGAGAGAAAGTATAGGTACCTCCAATATGGTTTTCCCTTAACACAAAACATAAAAATGAAAATTATGGTCAATATATTATGAATTATGTCTTAAGTTAATTAAACATTAATTATTTTTATTGAAAGAGAGTTTTTCTATTCCTCCTCAATTTATATGTTGTGCTAAATGGACCCTTAAACTGGGGACTGCGGATTCTTGTATTGGATTTGCACCTTGCAGAAGTGATTTTTGTAGATTTTGAGTGTGGTTTTGAAGGCAAGTGGAAAAATATCGGGCCTGACCCAAAAGTTTTTTTTTTGGTGGAAAAAAATTTAAGTGAGTTGGGTCTCAGAAACTCACCAGAGTCAGGACATATTTTCAGGCTTAAAGAATATTTATAAAGATACTTATAAATGATCTTGTCAGAAGAATTTGATTAATTAGTTGTGGTCTTTGTGTTTGGACCTTGGAGAACGGAAGGACTTCCGTGTTGGCTTGCAACTTCAAAAGTTGTTACATCCACTCCTTTACAACGGAGCACCAAATTATTCCCAACACATGCCACTGCTTCTTTCTATGTATAATAAAATAAAATTTATTTAAATATAAAAATTAAATTAAATCTGGATCGTTAAAATTAAATTATCTTTAGGGCCCTCCCATTTAACAATTATAAATGGGGTACGCTACTTGGGATTGTGAATTAATAATTATGAATATTGAATATTGATTAGTTTGCAGTCGATTTATCAGTTCATTGCTTTATTTATAAGCTCCTGTTGATCTCATATTTTTTTTATCATTTATTATAATGGCATATTTGAAAACAAAAGTATATTTCTATAGGTATATTTGAAAAAAAAAAAAAGTATATTTCTAATTTATTTATTACTTTCAACTAATTTTAATTGATTTTTTGTTATTTACAAATTAATTATTTGAGGCTTAGAGTAAGAACCAAAAGATGTAATAAATTTCTTAACTTTTTCTCTCTCCATGCTAATTTTTACTAATAGCTTATTGTAGCTTTTTATGTAAAAGTTAGATAAGTCCATCGCCAATCCAAACATTACAAATTTTTCAAACATGCTTTTGCTTGGGAAAAAAAAAGTAACTTATCATGTTGCCTTTTCGTTAAAAAAGAGAGGGGAAAGTCTCAAAAAAAATTTAAATTTCAAAATTCCAAATCAGTATTAGTTACTATACTTGTAAAGAAAATAACTACATTAAAAAAGCAAATGATAATATATTTTTGTAATAATTTCTGATCTAGAATTATGAAATTCAACAGTCTTTTTTTGAAATTTTTCTAGAAAAATTTGTCATAATTTTTATTGGTCTCAGACATTGAATTGATTACTCGGGACATGTCACGAATAAGTAAACTTGAGAGATCAGCATCGATCAAGAAATTTACGAAAAATTTGATGACTTAGCATAAAGGATTATTCCCTTACATGTAGCGAGTCAAGGTTGGAATTTTTGTCAAAAAAAAAAATTATTTACATTTAATATCCAATAGTATCTCAAACATACATCTAATAAGAGAATGCATATGTGTTTATTCAGGAAAAAGTTAATTGTTTTTCCATTAAATATAAATATATATAAATAAAATATTATCTCTCGACCTAAAATCATTTATTGCATAAATCCCACTCCTGCAAGTGCAAATAAACTCTTAAAAATTTGCAAAATCCAACCATAAAATTTAAAATACATACACGCACACATTGATTTTCCCCGTATCAAAAGGGAGAGATAGGAAGCGATTGTGACATCTATAATATTCAACAAAAGATTTTAAAAAAAGACTCATATAATTGAAGTTATGAAACATGAAATTATTTTCGACAATTCAGTTGATGCCACTACACATAATTGAAAGCAATAATGAAAGCACACAATTAATCCAACCCTTCTTGTTGTTTTCAAGTGAGACAACATTATAGGGTTAGATATGTGCATGACTCTAGCTTATTTTTGGTCCATATTTTCTGAATTATTTATACACCTAGCTAGCTTATAGCTACTTCACATCTCATTTATTTACATACACCTCATTGTTGGGAAAAAAACCCTTCATTGATCATTATTTACCATTCATTCAAAGAACGGATTTTTTAATCCCCCCTTCTTTGTTTTCATTTGGATCATTGTGAAATTTGGGCAGCTCGAATTTAAAATTTTATAAAATTATTATTAAAAATAAAAAAAATTTTAAAATTTCATTTGGATGGTTTGAAAACCATAGTAAAAAGAATAGTGGGAAAAAAAAATCATTTTATACATTCAAATTTCATCCAACCGTTAATATACGAAATGCGGAGAGATCATTTGCACAATCTCATGTGATTAATTAAGACTAAATTATAGTTGGCAAAAAAAATTAAGACTAAATTATAGAAAACATTCTTAAACTTTATGTCATGGTAAACAACCTCCCTAACATTTGAAACTAATTTACAATCCTTACACTTTAGTATTTATGCATGCAACTCTGATGCAATTAATTTTAGTCATTATTTATCTGCAAATCGCTTAAAATTTAAGATACTTATTTACATACAACTCAAAAGTTTGAAGGGATTATATACATAAAAAGGTTTAAGAGAATATAAAATTAATAGTTTGAGATTATATATTTACATGAAACTAAAATTTTAGGATGATTTATTATTAAATATTAGATGTTAAGAAAATAATTTGCATATGGTTTTATGTAATGTTTGCGTAAGTTTTGTGCAATTTAGTCATTAAATTAATACACTTTGATAAGCTCTTTAATATTTTTTATATATATCAATAATTTTTTCGGTGAGAAGGAATATATTAATCACTTATTGGTAAATTAAAATATTACAAGTATTAGTCAGTGCCTAATTATATATCCTCACATATATTCTACTCGTGATTGAGTTTCTCTTAATGCAAAATTTGTATTGCATGAGAAGGTAAAAGTAAAATATCAGACTCAATTACTACATATGTAAACTACCATGCAACTTTACATTAAAATATTATTTTTTATATTCTTAATGTAAAATCTAATTACCTAATTTGAATATATTGATGTTAGTTAAATTAGTTAATATATATCATTTCTAAAACACCTTAAACATCTTTTTTAATTTTTTTCTCCCTCTCCTACTTGATTATTATTAGGAAATTATTAATGGAGTTAATTTGAGAATAAATTGATAAACATGTAATATAGGTCTTATGTGTAGGATCAACATCAACTCTCTAATTAAGTGTTTTATTAAGAACATGAGAAGTATAATTATTAGTAAGTGCAATTTGCACTGCAAAATTGTTGGCAAGAAAAATTGCATTATAAAATGAATTTTACATGAGAATTAAAAGTAATATATTTTTTTGAAATCAATAAACATATCTTATCATATGTTTAGTGGATTTGGGAACTTTAATTGCTTAATCGTGAAGCATGTGACGAGACAAGACCTATGCAGGCAAAAACCTGACAAATAAATTAATATTATATACGCATAATGCCACATATATGATGTCCACATTTATCACAATAATAAGTTGATATTAGACAAAGTCCGTGGAATATATCAACTTCATTGACTTTATGGTATGTGATGCTTTTATATTATTAATTTAGAGAAAATGATCTGCATATCATCTTGACCGATCTTTCTCCCTCCCTCTTATTCCTCTTGAAATAATTGTCCATGAACGGAAAAAATATACTCTATTTAATTTATATATATATATATATATCTTTTGAAAAAATAATCATCTACACTAGAATAAACAAAGGACAATATAGTAATTTCATACTAAAAAAATGTTATGAGGTGATTTATAAATAAGACTAAGAAAAACCTTTTTTTTCTACCTTATAAATAGAACCAGATGACTACTCTTTTTTTTTTTTTTTTATCAAACCAAAGGAGTACTTTATAAGTTAAGTAATTTAATTTGACAAAAAATAATAAATATGAGAGATAAATTGAATTTAGATATTATACTATATAAGATTAAATCTAGGGAAATTGCAATTAGGTTTCACCCAAGGGAATTAAATGCAAAAGGTCCCTTGAAATCATAAAATTATTCTGAAATCTCAAAAGATCTTTTTGTAATAAATTTTATTTATTTAATTACCAAATTACCCTCTTTTTTTTTTAAGTTTGCATTGACAACTGAAAGAGCAGTGGTTGACAACTCAGGGTGCAATGATTGACAACTATCGCGGCTGGTTTGACAACTTAGGGTGTGATATGCTGAGAAAATGTGTTGTCAAACCAGCCGCGATAGTTGTCAATCATTGCACCCTGAGTTGTCAATCACTGCTCTTTCAGTTGTCAATGCAAACTTTAAAAAAAAAATGAAGGGTCATTTGGTAATTAAACAAAAAAAATTCATTGCAAAAAGGTCGTCAGAATAATTTCATAATTTCAAAGGACTTTTTTGTATTTAATTCCCTTGGGTGGACCTAGGACTGTTCACGGGACGATCGAGACCGGACAGGCCCGTCCCGGTTCCATCTCGATGAACAGTAACGGGACAGATTTTCTGTCCCGTGTCCCGGCCCGTCCCGGGGTTGTCCGGGTCCCGGTCAGGACGGGACGGATCTGGGACGGGACCGGGACGTCCCAGACTTTTTTTTTAATTTTTTTAATTTTTTTAAATAAAATCTGAATTTTTTAATTATATTTTTTTGAGCTTAAACCTTATAAAAAACATCTTTTTATTTTTTTATTTGTTTGGGCACTCTTAAACAAAAGCTCAAAATATTACATATAATAATCATTAAAAACTCTAAACAAAAGCTTTTAACACAATAAAAACTTGTTAAAAATTCTAATAATCAATAATCTCAAATCATTAACAAATATAAAAACTCTAAATAAATATATCTATATTTCCATACAATAGTCTCAAATCTTAAAAAATATGAAAAAAATGATATTATATAAATAGGATAAAAAATTAAAAAATAAAAAAAAAAAAGAACCGGGACGGGACCAGGACGGGACCGGGACGGGACGACCCCGTCCCGTGTCCTGTCTCGGTCCCTTCTTTGTCCCGTCCTGAAAAATTTCGAGATGAATCCGTCCCGTCCCAATAAGACCGGGACCGAAACGGGCCAACTGGGACGGGCCAGCTTTGAACACCCCTAAGTGGACCTAATTGCAATTTTTCCTTAAATCTAACTCCCAAGTAACTCCTTTATTAGATATGGCGTAGAGGATTTTATTAAATTTGGGGAGTAATTTAGAATGGGTGAAGATTGGGAATTTTTTTTTGTTTCTTGGCCAAGTTTTTTTTTTTCCCGGGGATGTAGATAAAATAATGCTTTGTTATTGGATCAAGTGAGATTAATTAAAATGTTATTATAACAAATGTTGATCTGGTCTCATAATTATATGCAACATGTGTGTGTTGGGTTGCAAATCCTGATAAGATGCCACTATTCCCACTTTCCATTCTTTTTTTTAGGGCAGATTTGTTCCGAAATAGCCTTACATTTTCTCTCTTTCTTAATTAATGCGTTTTTTTATTTCTAACCGTGAACTAATTAATTATCTGCGGAATAGTTGGCCCAGAATAGTAAACCTAATTTCCAACTCACCCTAGTTTATTTTATGGCAAGAGAATATTATTGGATAAATCACATTTATTATTAATGCACTTTTCAATAATTCATCCTATTCTTTTCTAAACATTTAGATTTCCTAATTAAGAAACTTATAATTAATTTTTTGTTAACATTAATTAATTATGTCTTTTGTTTGTTGTTTTTTGCTAGTTTATACTCTATCTTGTACCTAAAAAAAACCTCTAATCTACTACTTTTAGTTCTCAATATAAAATCTAGTTTATAATTTAATTTAAATTACAAATTAAAATGATATATTAAAAACTAGAAGTAGTATTTTAAAGGAAAAAAATATAAAGAGACACATCATATAAATATTTGGTTATGAAGCCACCAAATACTAGAACCTTTTATTATGATTTTTTTTTTAATACAAGAAGCAAAAGAAAAGAAATCTTCAACTCTCCTAATTTTTTAATGTATTAAAGTATAAATCTGTTCATAAAATATTCTATCATGCACATCTAACATCATGAAATTTTTGGGTTCAACAGTACAATGAACAGTTTCAGCAAAAATGTCACATATATTATCTATTAGTTACTTTAATATGGTGGGGCTCATTTGGTACCCGAGCATTATAAAATAACACATATTAGCCACATTTAATAGACATGATATTTTTGCTTCATTTTAAATTATTCATGTACATTAATTATCGCATCTAAGGAAATTCATAGTGTCAGGTATACAGAGAGAAGTTCTTCATGGATAGATTTGTAGGCTAATCCCTTTTTTAATCTCACACAAAATTCATAATCTTACATTTTTCATTGTGGAAAAACTCCACAAATTTATCAATCCATGGTTGAAAAAACTTCACAGATAGGAAAAATTTATTAGAGAAGGATGGGAATTTTGTAATATATTTTTATATATTTTTAATAATCTTACACTTAAATTTTTTATACCATTTTTTATTTTTCTTCTCGCTTTTTTTGGCCGAAAGCTAATCGATCGAATTACGTTTCCATAAAAGTCAACAAGATCACGTATGGTTTGATAAGGTTAGTTTCATTCTTCACCATAACTTTTATATTTGGAATCAGAAGCAACGATGAATAAGTATGTAATTATCTCTACAACCATTTTTCTAAGTTGTGGTTGTAAAGCTTCTCCTCATCTTAGTAAGCTCTCACAAATCAGAATCTAATTTATTTGAATTCTTTTTTAGAAAAAGTAGTATATATTTATTCGGATGAAAGTTATTTTTTATCTAGTGATATAATTGGGATTAGAGCTGTGTCATTTCCTTAATCAAGAGAAGTTATTGTATTACAATTTTTTTTTCTTTCACGAAATTTAAACTTGAGAGTTTATTTAAGAGGCATTGGATCTCTTCCAAGATCCAAGTGAACATATATTTTATATTAAATGAAATAGAGTTAGAATGTGCGTGTGTGTGTGTGTGTGTGTGTTTTGTGATGATTTTTATTTGGAAACTTTGCTTTAAACCATCATTCCTAATGGGGAAGAGAACAAAGAAAGAATATTTCAGTAAACATAGAAGTTAGATAATTGATTTACAGATATTAAAAACTAGTTAAATTATGTATTTTTAATAAACATGTATTTATTGCTTGGAAAAAAATAAATGTGTATACGTTTTCCTAGAGTATACTTTTTAATCATTTTACAATTTATAAAAACTCTTTTTTATATGTGCAATAAATAAAAAGAGTTTGAGAAAAAAATTTATAAATTTGAGAGACAAAATAAATTAGAGTTTTATTCAGAACAAACCTCTTAGCTAATTCTTATATTTAGGAGTATTAAATATCAATGTGATCGTTTTTTTTTAGGAGAATGAAATTTGGGTCCTTATAAGGAAATTAAATTATTAGCATTTTGATTCTTAAAATAATGACTTTTATAGAGATTGAGAAATTATGATATACTACTATATTAACAACCTTATTTTCAAAAGTATGGACCAAAATGTTAATAATTTCTTTACAAAAGATCTAAATGTCATTTCTCTCTGTTTTCATAAACTTGGCTTTTTAAAAATGGAGGAATGGTGGTGGGTTTAGCTTTGGAAAGTGAAGCATATAGTAGTGCATTATTCAAAGAAAGAGGCAGAGACATGAATGTAGAAAAAGCGGTATGAGCACTGAAATAATGTGATTTGTGAGTGTATCAAATGGGGCGAACCAGATTTATTCTGAAACTTTGATTTCTTGAATTTTTATTATTTTTCTCCTCCCATTAAATTAAACTCGAATGGCTTAAAGTTAATGTTTTTTAATTAAAATGCTAATATTTACAAATAAATAAATAAATTTTAATTCATTAAGCCATTTTGATTTGAACTGTCAATAATAATAAAATAAAAAGAAGTGGAAAACGTAAATCAAATTTTTTTTTATAAAAATTATTGAGTTAAGGAATTTTTTGTCCTATAAGTATTTACAAAGAAGCTGTAAGTATATTTAAAAAATTATTTTGGATTAATGTTGCCCTAGAGGTATTAAAAAGGAGTAATGACATCCTAACCATTAAAAAACTAACATTAAACATTAATTTTTTTTAACGACAAGGATATTATTGCTAATTTTTTAACATTTTTGGGGCGATATTAAACCTAAAAATTTTTTGGATACCAACAATTTCATTATGAATACTTTCTGGGCAAAAATAGCCCTTAATTCAAAATTAGTCAACACTCCCTTATCTTTGAATATAACACATAGATGTGACAATTATGCAGCCCAAGGAACTTATTTCTGTCTAAATAATTTTTTTCTTTTTCAAATCTACCCCTAATTAAATATGAGAATTTTTAAAAGATCATGAATTAGGAATGATCACTGAAGAAGAAAGAATGTATGGTATTAATGACTAAATCAGATTTGAAATAATTAGAAGTTAAAATGAAGGCCAAACTTAGGTCATATGTATTGAAAAAGTGGTTTGAGATGGATGAATCCATTATTTTTAATTGAATTATTGGAAGAGAAAAAAGAGAATTAGTGGAGTGATTGTTGATGTTGGGAGCATGATTTTGGTGCTTTTGAGGGTAAACGTATTTAATAGGCTGTTGTGGACTGCCGTGAATCATCATGCATCTCAATCCTATCCAACCCTCAAATCAAATCTAATCTAATTATTACTCATTTTGATGTTTTTTAATAAGTCAATTTAAGAACATAGTCAAAAGTAATTAAAAGTAATAAATAAGTAAAAATTAGAAAAAATTCTAATAAAATGATACTTAAATTTGCAAAACCCCAAATAGTCACTTGTAAAATTCCAAATTAGTCATAATGACTAAATTGACATTTTGAAATGCTAGTGAATTTACAATTTGATCTTTTTTTTAAAAAAAAACCTCAAATTGTCCTCACTAGTTGGCCGACTGCTAGCACCAAAGTTTAGCTAGCTGCCAATCACTCAAGCTCTAGCAAACAGCCAATGATCGGTCACCAAAACTTCGGCAACTAACAACTATTTTTAAAAATTTTTTAACTCTTATAACGTGATTAATAACTCTTGTAACAATATTCACAATTTTATTAACATTATTAACTACATGTTTTTTGGGTTTTTGAACTGAAAATTTTTCAATATTCATAACATGATTGACAATTCTTGTAACAATATTTACAACTCTATTAACACTATTAATCACGTATTTTTCAGATTTTTAAATTAGCATTTTTTAAACTTTCATAACATGAAAAACATATGGTTAATAGCATTAATAAAGTTGTGAATATCATTATAAAACTTGTCAATCATGTTATGAAAGTTGAAGAAATCCCAAAAATAATTTACAGTTACTGGAACTCTAGCGATTGATCAATGGATGTCCATCAAAGCTCTGGTTACTGCTGACTGTCACCATCGGAGCTCCAGCAGCCAACCAACTAGTATGAGGGTGATTTGGGGTTTTTTGTCAAAAAAAGAGAGTAAAAGGCAATATTGTAAATTCATCAACATTTTAAAATTATAATTTGGTCATTATGACTAATTTGGTGTCTTACAAGTTTCAGTGACAATTTGAAGTTTTACAAATTCCAGTGTCATTTTATTAAAATTTTTCCTAAAAATTAATTATTTTGAAATATGTCCTTATTTAATAAAAAGTAAATAAAAGAGAGAAATATTAGTAATGAAATAAATGATAAAAGAGAGTGATACATGAGAAAAAGATAAGGAGAGGGAATAAAAAATTAATCATTAGTAAAATTGATAAAAACATATTCAATGTTTAGATAACCTTAAACAAAATCTTATAAAAAGAATCAAAGCACCTTAAATTTTAAGATCTTATAAAAGTTATATAAGAGAGTACTTTATATATCTTCCAACACTTGTTGTATAAAAGTTTAAGGTCCCTATCACTGCAATTATAGATTGTATGAATATTAAATTTAATATTTTAGATGTAATATTTTTAAAATATGAATTAATTTATATTATTAAAATCTAATTTAAATGATTCACATTGATAATTAAAAGATAATAAAAAATTTATTAAAAAAAAAGAGGCTCTCAGTATAAATTGCCAGATACCAATAATAATTATGCCCTCTAACTTGGGTCGCCTTTCCTCAACTAATTTTTACTTCTCCATAGTTGAATGTGTCTATATTTATCCATATCACATCAAAGCAGATAATGGGTTGAAAATTTGAAACAACCATTTCCTCTTCTGCTTCTGGCCAGGAAAAAACCACTCCATAGTAGTAAGATATATGAGACGTGGAAATTGAGAGTTGCATCTGGCCACAAGCTATCTGCCGGCAGTACTAATATCAATATAAAATAGTGTACAATTTACATATTAAGCTACACTATTTTTAATTATTTGTAAGTTAGTAAGTTACACTGTTCATAGGCAATAAAAAGAAGCTGTTTAAAAATAAATGCTCAAATAGTAAAATAGATAAATTAGAGAATGAAAGTTGAAGAAATCCCAAAAATAGTTTACAATTGTTGGAGCTCTGACGACTGATCTCGCCATCCATTGGAGTTCTGGTTACTGATAGTCTGCTGAACTCCGGTGCCAACTATTGTTGCTGGAGCTCCAGCGGCCGACCAACTGGTATGAAGGTGATTTGGGATTCTTTTGGTAAAAAAATAAAAAAAAGAGTAAAAGGCAACATTGTAAGTTCACCAACATTTTAAAATTATAATTTAGTCATTATAACTAATTTGGTATTTTACAAGCTTAATAATCATTTGGAGTTTTACAAATTCAAGTATCATTTTATTAAAATTTTTCCTAAAAATTAATTTTTTTAAAATATGTCGTTATTTAATAAGGAGTAAATAAGAGATAGAAATACTAGTAATGAAATAAATAATGGAAGGGAATGTAACATGAGAAAAAGATAAGGAGAGGGAATAAAAAATTAATCATTGGTAAAATTGATAAAAACATACGTCTTTAATATAAGACATCGTTTAATTTTTATTTTGGTCCTAAATATAAGACTCTAATCAATTTTGTTTCTCATATTTATTTATTTTTTCCAAAGTAGTCATTGTAATAATAATAATTCCAACCAATACACTTGATTAGCAAATATAAGAAAGACAACACATATTTATTAAAAATAACCAACTTAATTTCTTTTCTTAATCTCTTTAAATTAATCAACTAGCTCTTATATTTAGGATTGGAGATAGTATTCAATATTCAGATATTCTCGAACAAAATCTTATAGAAAGAATCAAACCAATTTGAATTTTAAGATCTTATAAAAGTTATATAAGGGAGTACTTTATATATCTTCCGACACATGTTATGTAAATGTTTAAGGTCCCTATCACTGCAATTATAGATTGTATGAATATTAAGTTTAATATTTTAGATCTAATATTTTTAAAATATGAATTAATTTATATTATTAAAATCTAATTTAAACGATTCACATTCATAATTAAAAGATAATAAAAAAACGAGGCTCTCGGTATAAATTGCCAGATACCAATAATAATTATGCCCTCTAACTTGGGTCGCCTTTCCTCAACTAATTTTTACTTCTCCATAGGTGAATGTGTCTATATTTATCCATATCACATCAAAGCAGATAATGGGTTACACTTTTGAAAAACATTGACCGGAAAATTTGAAACAGCCATATCTTCTTCTTTTGGCCAGGAAACAACCACTCCATAGCAGCAAGATACATGAGTCGTGGAAATTGAGAGTTGCATCTGGCCACAAGCTATCTGCCGGTAGTACTAATATCAATATAAAATAGTGTACAATTTATATATTAAGCTACAATATTTTTAATTATTTGTAAGTTAGCAAATTACACTGTTCATAAGCACTAAAAGAAGCTATTTAAAAATAAATGCTCAAATGGTAAAATAGATAAATTAGAGAATACCTGATCAATTAAGAAGATAAGTGATAAACATAAAAACCATGGAGGGATATCACCATCTGAAATCAAATTACTTGACCTATGTCTAGTCCTCAGAAACCTCTTAAAAATTTTACTTTGACATAATTAAGTAAACATGAATCGGAAAAAAAACATCATGTATGAATGATACCATGATAGAGAAGGAAAAAACGCAATAATTCTTATGATCAAGAAACTGATCAGCTCAGTTGTGTTATAAGAATAAGATAACTTTTTTTTTTTGGGTAGTAGAATAAGATAACTTTTAGTTAAACACAGCAAAATCAGGTTGAAAGACAAGATTGTGACAATAAAAAGCATGATTCAGGTGAAGAATTGTCTTCTAGTATATTTGCAATCAAAGACACATATTTTAAGATGAATAATATAGCACAAACTCTGACTTAAGATGAAAGAGTTTAATGCAAGTTATGAAATTCATGTTATTAAATAACAGGCATGAACTCGAGTCAGAATTAGATTTAACTTATGTAAGATGAATTCAAATATCATTAAAGGTTAGAACTCTACATTACCCAAGGTAACTCATGTTGGATGATAATCCACCTCAAGTTGAGACACAAATTAACATGGAATACATATTATGATACCCTGAATGTAGACTACAAACGAGGTCTTATAATTAGGACCGGAAGTAATATTTAACTTATGTTATCCTACAAAATAACTCTTCTCTAATTTTGTTGTCATCAGAATATAGGATTTTAACGCAAACTTGTTAAAGACATGTCTAGTTTATGAGGAGCACGTTTTATATTTTTGTTGAAAGTGAGTTTAATTATAAAGTGACATCGATCAAACACAAATCATAGCCTGTTCTAGATGTAATTACTTGACCATAGTTTTTTTCTTTTTTTAAAAGGCATTGTTATGTGAATGCTGTGATAAAGAAAATTTAGAAGCAAACAAGCGGAAACAACATCAGGTTGGATAAGTTTTGGATAGAATAGAAGGTTGATTGATCAATCAGAAGTGAGGAAGATATGACAAATACACAAGACTGACGGATGTATTATTATCACCTAAAACAAATACATACGTAAATAATTAAATTAATTAATTAATATAAAAATGCCCACTTGTTGATGTGATGATGTGAGTCACGAGTCCACTTAACAAAACCCTCACGACTCAAAAAGTTTCATAAGCTACACACACACACACACACACTACTCTCTATCTACCCCGTCACCCATAATTATTGATGTTTTAATATTATATCCGTCATTCAACTGATCCACATATGTATTAATTTAGTATGGCTACTCGCTAATTCAATTCTAGTAGTAATTAGGTTTCTCATAATTATATTAATATAATTTTTAAAATTTTAAATCACAGCTAAGTGTCATGTATATATATATATATTTTTTGGTAAAAAACAAGAAGAGCATTTCACTTGTTATATATATTACATGACTATACATACTGATACCCCCTATCCCCTAAGATCCTAATTATAGAGCAAGATTAACGGATTTTACAGTTCTTAAGGAGAATGATTGATAGTTAATATATATACTTCTCCACCTTAGATATAAGACCCACTTTATAGTGTAAATATAAGACCTATTTTGTAGTGTAATTTATACTACAAAGTGGGTCTTATATTTAGAGTATTTAATAAATTTCTATAGGTATGTGGCTTTCCACATCCATTCTTCGTAAAAATTATCAACCACGATAAAGTGTGTCTTGGAACCAAAAGCCTGTCAATAATTTGGTGCAATTAAAAAGGGATGGTGTTATTAAAAAATTGATTATCCGCCACATCTCTACCCTGTCTATATGTAAGACCAAATAAGGGTTTGGAATTTCGCGTCATAATTAGGACTGGAGGGAGGAAATGTTAACTAATTTTGTTCCCCTTTTTTCCCTTAATTTTTGTTTGTAATTTTCAATATTTTTTTTGATACACCGGAAAAGACTGTAATTTTCAATATTGTTATAAATTTGAATTTAATTTTTGTGTTTTTTCACTTTGTTCAGGGCAAAATAGATACTTTTCTATTAAAAATTATTCATTATTTCAAATTTAAATATAAAATATGAAGTAAAAAACATCTCTAATTATCAACAAAAACTTTAATTAATTTGAATGGCCTTGAATTTTAATTTTTTTTAAACAGTACTATCCTTACTTGTCTTTCATTTTTAGGATCAAGGTGTAAATCTACTCATAAAGTATTTTGTCATAAGCATTTAACACCATAAACTTTTTTTTGGATACAAAAGTATACATGACATTTTTAAATTAAAATAGTACAAAAATGTCATGACAATTGCGTTAACCAATCTTGACCATTTAGCTTTAAATACAAATATGAAGTAGAAACTTCTCCAGTTATTAACAAAAAAAAAATACGTTATTCAAATTTCATTAATTTGAATGGCTTGAATTTTTTTTTTAAAAATAGTAGTTTCTTTACTTGTCTTTCATTTTAATAAAAACAAATAAATAAGCTACCATTGCTAAATTAGTAAGTTTTATGCGAGGGCAATTATTTATTTGCCCCCTGTCATCTAACAACTGTACCCCATATATTCAAAGCAAAAACATTATCCCTCAAATTGGGATATATTAAATTGGACCAATTTTCATAAGTAATTTTCATGAATGATAAAACCATTAAATAATATATTATTATTATTATTATTATTATTATTATTATTATTATTATTATTATTATTATTATTATTATTATTATTCCATCTCACCGAATATTTGCGGCGAATTCATAATTTCATAAGGAAAAACAAAACAAAACAAAACCATGTTAGATAGAACGAAGAAGTCATCTCACACACAAAGATAGATTCCCTTTTAATTAATATTAATATGATAAGAATAATGATAATGCGCGTATGAAAGGGATAATATACATTAATAAAATGATCTATAGGCTTGATTCATTGTTTCACAGGTCAGACCATTTTATATGTCCCTTTATCATTTAAAATAAAGCAAAAAGAAGAAGAAGAAAACAACAATTCACTAATAAACGAAAGCAAATGCCGCAACTTATAAATATATATATCTAAAATGCACCTAATTAATTTATAGACTTTTTGTTTTTCTTTTGTTTCTTTTTTTTTTTTTGGGAAAAAAACGGGGATGGAATAATTTTAAATGTTTTTTTCCCTTGGAAATTAAGCATTATTTGAGATCCTACCTACTAATCTTTTTGTAGGTGCTACTTGGCGCAGCTCTTTCTGAGTGTGTTCCCATTTGCCCAAATCCAAGTTATTATTGTGTTTGTTAATTAATTTATTTAATTATTTAGTTTTTTTCACTATTTAGCTACTCCATTAACGTAATTGAAGCTTTACTCTTTTGCTTTGCATTGAAGGTAGACGTTTTTAATGAATCATGGTTTAGGCAAAAAATGAATCATGGTTATTGGTTAAATCAAAAGTGGCAAAAAAATCAATGTGCTTTGGGAAAATAATATCTCAATCCCTATTATATAATAGGGCACGTCCAATAATTTTATGAGAACCAAGAAAAATAATTAAATAATTAAATTTGTTTGAAAGTGAAAAAATTTCCAAATTTATCATTACTTAAAAATCATGAATTACGTACATATTGAGAAGCAAGACAAATTGTATCAATTTATAAGTAGGGACAATTTTTAAATGATGTAATTAATACTCTACTTGATAATTTTTAATAAGAATCAATCATTTTTTCAAAAAGAAGTCTTATAATGAGAAGCATTTGAGTTTAAATTTGGTTGCTGCTTGAAAATAAAAATAAAAAACCTTTTTATATTGACTTTTTTTACCAGATTTATATATTGACTCAAAATCGGTATCTTTACGTTGGCAAAAAGAAATTATTTTTTTTTATTGTTTTTTTGGAAGAAAATTGGGTTTTGTTATTGTTTATTATTAACTGTTTGTTTGTTTGTTTTGTTTTGTTCATTCATTCTTTGTTGCTTTTGGTGAGCGCAACAACGGAGAGAGGCACGAGTTAAGTTTGCCACTCAAAGCATTCGCTGTACACGTGGCCGAAAGCTAGGGGATAAATGCTTGTCCTCATACTGTTTAAAAGTTAAATAATCTATTAAATAATATCATTTTGGTGTTAAATAATCTATTAAAATAAATTCACCGATAAGTGTTATAATTCACATTTTTTGGATTTTCGTCTGAAATACATTTAATTTGAATTTTGACTTTTTGAGTACTGATCGGTGTTGGGCCTTTCATTTTTGTTTTTTGCTTTGCATTAAGCATGCCATGTAAATGTAATTTTTTGTTTTGACCAAAAAAAATATAAGTTTTCTAATTGTCATTTTAAAATGTAACTTATGAGCATTGAACTATTGAGTTCTCCAAGCTATATAATGCAAATTACTCTTAAAATTAGTTGTTAATTAACTATAAAGAATTTATTAATTTGGATACAAGAGATATCAATGAAAGTTTTCATCTTCATTTGTCAGTTATTAGTAGATTTAAATTTGTGAAAACTAATTATCAATTTATTATATTGAAGTTGTAAATTATTTTTTAGTATTATTAGTAGAATTGCTCAGTGGATAATTACATAAAAATAATAATTGATGACGTGAGGATAACTACCTTTTGAAAAGTTCATTAGTTATTTCCAATGGAAGATGAAAATCGCCACAGAGGGTGAACATGGCGCCATGAATCACAAGGGCTTCTTTGACTATGTATTTTGAAAATGGCCATAAACATCTATTTATATATTTAATATATTTATTCTTTCTTTTTTTTTCCCGGATAAATATATTTATTCATAACACTAGTACGTACACGGCTAGGTACTCCTTCAAGTTCATAATATAAATCCAAATTAATTAAATTTTCAAAAAATAAGGAAGGAAGTTAAAAATCATTAACTCATTCAATTGGTCAATAAATTATACTAACTTTGGTTCTTAATATAATAGCTAGTTAAAAATTAGATTTGGTTCTAAATATGTGATTTCAATATATTTTGTCTCTCAAATTTTTTAAAAAAAATATTCTTATTGATTATACATATTAAAAAAGTTATTATTAAAAGATAATTTCAATACACATAATTAAAGAATGTAATTTAGGAAAGTTAATGCATATTTATTACAAATAACTAATTTAATTAATTTTGTTAGTATATAAAAATTAATTATTAATCTTTTATATTATTAAGGATTAGAGGTAGTATTGTTTTTCATTATTAAATTGTCAATTGTCAAATGTAACTATAACTCTCTCGCGTTGTATCTTTAAAAAAAATGTTTCGTGCCAATGCCTTGTCCTAAAAGTCAGGTTTGGACTAGCTCAAAATATTTGGTGAAATCATCCTTGACCAACTCTTGGAAAACAATCTTGTTCAATTTAAATTAACTAAGTGTAAATTGATAAAATTTAAGAATAGTTGTAATTAAATTTGGAGTAAAACATTTTAAACACCCTTTAGTTGACACTTAATTGCATACATTGCTTTTTCATTTTGAAAACATATATTTTAGTCCAAATCATTAATATAGTTAAGAATATTTTAGAAAGATCATAAAAATATTTTTTTTAATAAAGAATTATATAAAATAAATCTTATTTACTAATATGACCCTTATCACACTAAACATCTAATTTATCTTTTGACAGTTTATTTAATACTTATTATGAGAGTTATTTTTTAATTTTTTAGAAAATTTAAAAAAAAAGGTAATGACTGCTTTAAAATCAATAATTTAATTAAAAATTTGAGTAATTTTTTGCACAAATATACATTTAATGAAATATGATTAGAAACTAAATTATATATGTGGAAATATTTTTTTATAATCTTATTAATGTTAATAATATCATAGGCACATAATTATATCATTTTTTTAATCTTAAAATGCAATTGAAAAAATATATATAGGCTTGCAAGACATTTTTAGTATTTAAAATATTACATTATAAATAATTTTAAATCAATTAATTAAATATATAAAATTATTAAAGCTTAAAAATTTAGAATTATAAAATTAATTAACTTTGTAATATGCTCCAAATTAATCAATTTAATAATATAATTAAAATTTGAAATATATATTAAAATTATGTTTTTGGCAACAATGGGTGGTAAGATGATTAAATAATGCTTATATCAACGAGTAGCGTGAAAATAAAAAAGTTAGCGTTAGTTTTTAGCAGTCAATTAGCGATTTAACGGATGAAAGTAAAAACTAAAAGAGATATTTGTATGAAATTTATTTTAATTTTAAAGAAAATTGGTATAGATTTCCAAATCAAAAGGGAAATCTGAATAATTTAAATTAAATAGAGAGAAAATCATCTTATTTTATTATATTTAATTAACCTTTTTGAGTAAACAAATTTAATATTGTGTAATAAAATGTCAAAATCAAATCACCGACATTACCCTACCAAGACAAGTTCTAATTTCTAAAGATCAGATCGATATAACACATGCTTATGAAACGTGAACCAATGGCTTTGGAATTTATTTCATACTCGAATTATAATATTAAAAATAAAATGCTCATGACATTAATATTATTTCTGGTCTTAATTATAAAATCTTGTATATAATTAGAATCAGAAATAGTATATTATTAATGCCGATGTTTTAAAGTATTTAAAGTCTATTCTATTAAAGGCATATTTTATTATTAAAATATTGAAATGAGATTAGACGGCCCTTTGACAATTTCTCAATCTCCACCTAATACAAGGGAAACATTTTAATTTTAATAAAAAGGGAAATACTACCTCCGGTTATAAATATAAGAGCTAATTGACTAATTTGAAGAGATTAAGAAAATAAATTAAGTTAATTATTTGTAATAAATATGTGTTGTCTTTCCTAAAATATCCTTACTAATCAAGTGTATTGGTCAGAATTATCATTATTACAAGAACTCTTTTAGAAAAAAATGAATAAATATGAGAGACAAAGTGATTAGAACCAAAATAAAAATCAAATGAGGTCTTATATTAAGGATCGGAGGTAGTAGTTTTAATATAGATGGTTTGAAAAAAAAGGGATTTGGTAAATTCAAAATAGATACCATGTGCTCTTACTCAAAAAGGGGAAAAAAAAAAAACTATCTGCTACAGGCCTCTTTTATAATAGATTAATAGATAGTTTAACTATATTGCCTGTCTTAAAATTGGTATTTTCTCATTTTGAATAAAATAAAAACATTTTTCAACTATCAATTTGGAAATAATAATTTAAATTAGAAATCAAAATACTGAAAAAAATAAGAACATTTATATGGTTAAGAGAGACATCTCCATAATTGAGACGGGATTTAATGTTGCTTAAGGAATAATTTCAACAAAAAAAAAGATTACCCTCATAATAGATTTAGAATAATTTTCTACAAATTTGAATGTTTGAGATTTAATTTAGATGGTTTATATTTAATATTTTTTATTTTAAATTATTATCACTTCTAATTCTATAAACAAAAATTTTAATTTGCATCTCATTTATTTCAACAAATTCTTTAAAATTTATAGGATGAAATGAAATATGATATGAAAATTTAAAATTTCAAATATATTTTTGGGGCAAAATAAAAGATTTTTTTAAATAATTTTTTTTCCTTTTTTGAAAAAAAATATGGATCAAATGCAGAGGGAGTAATCCTTTTTGTGTCATTTGGGAGAAGGGTTGGACCAATTTCTTTAGAAGGGTTGGACCAATTTCTTTACACAAGGCACTCAAACTCCTCCCACCACCATTTTTTTCCCAATTCCTATATTTAAAGTAAAATAAAATATAAAAATAAAAATAAAAGAATAAAAAAATCACAAGGCACCAAAGTTGTCAAATTCATAAGATACCCACTATGAATTATGGCACACAGTTTGTCATATTTGTTTTTCTAAAACTTCAATAAATTATTAGAAAAAAATATTGATATCATTCTTGACATTTATTATTAGAAAAGTTATCCAAGTTTCATTTCAATCTCAAAATGTGGATTAGGGTTAGACTTTTTCATCTTTTTTATTTTTTAAACAGTTTCTGACTTTAAAATTGGGTCAAGCTTTATATGAGTGTCTCACTTTGAATTGTATTGATTGATCTGCCTGCAATATTCAAGAGGCTGAGTCACAACCCCCTTTAATCGCCGTTCATTTCAATATTGGTGGGACCCTAATTAATCTTAACCCTTCCCCTTGATCAACGGTAATTATTGGCTTGTCATCACATGAGATTTTTCATAGACGTTGATTCCTTTTTTAATTTCTACATCAACATCATGTCATCACAAACATTGCAGAATATAAAATTATCAATTATTCTTCTCCCCATAAAAAGAAAAAAAATGTGAGAAAGGCCAAATAGCTTACCTTTCCTGTTTCTCTCTCTATTACTTGAAGCCAATCTGGCTGTATAAATTAAAATTAGATTATACATATTTTATTTCATTTTACTTACATGTAAATAAAAATAATTTTTTATCTATCTCTTTAATAATATTAATTAATTTAAAAAATTCAAAATATAAATGGTTTAAATCAAATCTGAATGTATATATATTTAATACAAGAATAAGTAAAAAAAAAATATATCACTCATAACTTTGTTGTTTAATGACATAAAAATTTTCCTATAGTTAAAAAGTTGCCAATTCAATACTACTTGTAATTTTAGATTATTAATAGTTATAATTTTAATTAAAAAAAATGAAGGATATCAATTTGTCAGTCCTTCCTTTTTTTTTTGGTGTACAAAATTTTTAAAAAATAATTGGTTATCAGATATTTTAAATGATTTTAGAGCAAAAATGGTTGGTGCAGATACGATAGTTTCAGATTTTAATTTTGTGAGGATTTTGAAAATTTATAAGCAAAGCAGAAAAGTCCATAGTCAACACGAGAAGTGCCATAATATTCTTGCATTCTTTGTTCCGCTTATGGGGTAAAATTTAAGTTAAAAGGTTTAAAATTTCAATTTAGGAACACAAAATCGAAATCTTTCTGATTAAAAATTAAATCTAACATTAACAAAAAGGAAAAGTTGGATGAAAATTATTAAAAAAGAAAAAAACAAAGCTGAACATTTACTTCTTAGGCAATACAAGAGGTCACATACAGAGACCCCTCTTCCTTTCTCTCTCTTCTCCTCATTCTCTCTCTAACCCCATTTCATCTTTCTTTCCTCTTTCTAAAGCCGTTTATGAGATTCTTCCCAATGGTTTTTTCTCTTCCATTGAATTGTGCAGATTTCCAGCTGAAATATGGAAATTAAATCTCTTCAATTTTAGTTGACTTGTGGCTATTTATGTGAATTTTTTTCCTCTGGGAAGCTATTGAACGAACTGTTTGGGGGGTTTTCTTGCTTCTTTTTTCTTCTGTAAACTATCATTCTGGGTTTGTTTCAGAAGAGGCTTCATACGCAGTTGTGTATGCCGCAAAAGGATTGAAGAAAACTATTATATTTCCAGAAAATTCCATCTCTATTTTTTTTTTCCGCCAATAAAAAAATATTTTCCTCTGGTTTCTGTAAATTTCCTCATATTTATTTTTCTTACCTTTGAGAAAAAAAGAGAAAGACATGGTTAAGCAAGGGCCTTGCTATCACTGTGGAGTTACAAGTGAGTGCTTGTTCCTCCAATATGAGTTTTCTTTTTTGGTGAATCTTTTATGAGTTCTTGGACTATTTTTTGCATCAGAGTATTCTGCAACTGTCTTCTCACATGATAATTTCTACACAACATAGATGTGTGAGACGGGAATAGTTGATGAACAATATTAATAAAGAATTTAGGCTTCTGCAATTGTAAATGAATTCACGAACACCAATATTCTTTTCTCCGGTGTATTTGAAGTTCAAAATTTCTGGGAATTTTATTGATTTCCTCCTGGTTTATCTTTCGGGACTCTGGTCGTCATTTCTCTTTACTCTTTTGAGTTTCGAGCAAATGCAATTGGCAAAATTATGCCTGGCCTTCACTGGATGCAAGATGGGACTCATTACTTGATTGCCGGATTATATTCCTGTTAAGGTCTTCATCTGAAAGAGTCAATCCGCATACCGTTTGCAGTGGTAAATTGAAGAAAGAGAGAAAGAAAAGAGCAAAGAAAGTCATGCATTTGTAAAATGCCGTAGCTGATCGAGCTTTGCGATCTGAAAGATGTTTTACATAGTGATTGCCTCTTGAATTGAGCAATTCTTCATCGAATCACAGGATCTTGCTCCCAGCATTGCTTCCATCCTTCAGACATTTCTTTCTCTCCTGCCTTCTGGCTGAAAATCGACCCTTATTCTTCAACTCATGCCTTGAAGATATTAGTTGTTTTTAATTATGGGACTGTGTATCTTGAATTTGAATCAGTTCTACATGTTCAGGGCCTAGCAGGTGTTGTGTCATTTAAAACTCTAGTGTGTGTTCTCATATTTAGTTGAGTGATTGCAGTCATAAAACTCATAACAGAAATGATATTAATTCATTCATTTCTCTTCAACTGTGATGTCTTAAGTAAGCCTCAGCTATTAATGTTAGGACAATAACTGGGTGACTAAGACGTGCACCTATGTTCTGTCTATAACGTTATTCATTTCAGTTCAAATGCAGAAATTCTCTTCAGTATTAGTATACACCTCTTCTATGTTTGAGTTCACCTAGTAAACCAAGATCTTCATTTCCTTGCTAAAGGGTGTTGCTTTCCATAACATTAATAATTGAAGCTTATCTATTAATTAATAGCTAATAACCAACAGTCTGGACAGGCGATTTTTGTTGAGTTTAGGTAGCTATCCTTGTATATACAAGCTACTGGCCCCTTCCATTTCCTCATGGGAACATTAATTGATAGTTCCTCCTTTGGTCTGTTGGTGCATCTGTTTTCCCTCGCAAGTTGATTATAATTCATGTGAAGTATGCATCTTCTGTCCATACCCTCCTATTACCCGATCAATGGCACTACTCAGTTAGAGGACAGCCTAGAGCACTCTAATAAGAGAAAAATGGTACTTCTTGGAAGAGAGGTATCAAAAAGACAGATAGGGCTGTGGTCTGTTGGATATTAGTTGTCCCATTCAAATATACTCAATGAAGGATCTTGTTGTTGATATTGTTGTTGAGTAATTGTAAATAAAGCTTGCATGCTACTCAACAGAATTTCCCAGTATTAACAATTTCTCCACTGCTAAGACTTATTTTGTCCATCTTCCCTGTAATTGTAATTTCCATGAGAGGCTTAAGCTATGTCTTGACTTGTGATAAACTCCCGATTTTATTTTATAATGAATCATAAACTTGATACTGTATGGATTGTGCATTTGATTGTCTATGTGAAGTACATCGCTATTCTTGTTAACAAAAGTGGAAATTTTTATTGATTTCTGACAAATAAGCATTGCCACAGGCACACCACTTTGGCGCAATGGGCCACCAGAAAAGCCAGTGCTATGCAATGCATGTGGATCTCGATGGAGGACAAAGGGAACCCTAGCAAATTATACCCCTTTACATGCTCGGTCAGAAACCGATGATTATGAGGATCAAAGGCTTTGTAGGGCAAAGAACATATCATTAATTAAGAACAAAGAAGTGAAATTGCTCAAACGAAAGCAGAACCATGATAATTTAGTATCTGGATGGGTTGCCTCTGGTTACAACCAGGGATCTCAAAAGGTTATAGATGAAGATGCAAGCAATAGATCAAGTTCAGGATCAGCTGTTTCTTACTCAGAGAGCTGTGCTCAATTTGCTGGAACAGATGCTAGCGACTTGACAGGTTGGAGTTTGGACATTTCCTATATGCTATTATAATTGGATGATTATTTGTTCATCATTGACTATGGAAGCATTGATCTTTTCAGTGAGATGATATGGCTTTTATTGCTGGTTCATATTTATGATGGGCAATCCATTATCTTGAAGTTTGTAATAAAAATGAGGGAGGCAGGATGAGAAATATAAATTGTGGATTTGCAGCGTGACTTACAACGGCTTGTTATCTTCAAGGAAGATGAGTGAACAAAAAATTAGCATGGCTTTGTATTGACAAAAAGGATCCAGTGTGTGACATAAATATAAACAGTCCGACAATTAGATATGGATTATCTGTTATCAAGTTATGTGTGTATAAAAATATTTCTTAGGCAATACATTTTTTACTGACAACTGTTAATCTTTATCTGTTTTATTGGCTATCTTAGAATAAGAACTCTTTTGTCATGGTACATATGTAACCTCATGCTTCTTATAACATATAAACCCTTCATTTTCTTTGCATAACACATGTAATTCTAATTCTAATATAGATAGCATCTGCGTGTTGATTTTAGGTCCTGCTCAGTCAGTGGTGAGGGATGGCATGGTGCCCTCAAAAAAGAGATCCTGTGTGAACCGTCAAAAGCCATCTTCTGTTGAGAAGCTCACAAAAGATTTATATACTATCCTTCATGAACAGCAGTCCTATTTCTCTGCATCTTCTGAAGAGGATCTCATTTTTGATAGTGAAACACCAATGGTCTCTGTTGAGATAGGACATGGAAGTGTTCTCATTAGGCATCCTAGCTCTATAGCCCGTGAAGAAGAATCTGAGGCTAGTTCCCTTTCAGTTGATAACAAGCAATGCCCAACGAGTGAGGCATATTCATACTCTGGTGCTGTTGATATGCGTAATGATTTCACTGGCATGAATTTTCCATCTCAGGGAGTTGAAAATATCAACTACTCTGCTAGCCCAGGAATTCAGCGGGAGAAACTGAAAAGGTAAGTATTTTCCCGTCTCTAGTTTGTTAGTCTGGCATACATAGCTTCATTATATAACAAATCCCGTGTTGCTTGCTTCTTTATGCATATGAATTTGTGAAGAAATATTATGAATGCGGAGATATTGACTCTCCAGCACCGAAGAGCCAGAGAGAATATCCTCAATTCTCACTAACATTTCTTTTTATTTTGGCGTGTCAGGGAGCCTGAAACTTCACAAATCCTTGGATATCCTGACTCACCACTGTGCTTGATAGATTTAACGGTGAGTTATATCTCCATTTTGTCCCTTTTGATTGCACTGTGAGAGATAAATTGACAAATATGTTGATTCATGAGATTGTGACTGACCAAAAAGATAAATAAGTAAAACTAGTGATAAGATTGCATGTTTCTGCAGTCAACTGTTCTAATTTAACATGGCTTTTGAAAACAAGCTATATTTTCATTTCATATAATTTGCTTATGTTTTATTCGCCTTGTGCTTTTTTTTTTCCTTTTTTCTTTGGTTATGTATATCTATAGTGTTGTTAAAATTTCAAATGATATACGGATCAATACTACTTCATAATTTTCAAATTCTGGAATGTTCTATATATTTAATTGCTCCCATGTTTGGCATAGGATGTTGTAAACTCTGAGGTGTTCTTCACGAACATGACGAATGAGGACCAGCAAAAATTACTGAAGTGTCTCCCTGCAGTTGATACTGCTAAACTTCCTGACAGGTCAGTTTCTCTGTCGCGCAGAATCCTTTTAGGTTTGTAAAGAATTTTTAGTGTATATTTTTTTTCTTAAAAATCTTTTTAAATTAGATAGCAAGTCCAAGTGGATCAAAATTTGTCAAGATCGTGAACTAAAATTTCTGTGTTATGATCTGAGTCTTGGATATTTAAGAAAGTTATGCATTTTATCACCTCAAAATAGGGAAAAATAAATTTTATGTATCTAAGCTTTTATCGTGTCTCTGATGTTTGATTTTCAAGGCAATATCTAAAGTACAGACTGAATCTGACCGTAGTGACTGTTCTTTTTTTTTCCGACTGTGCAGCCTTAAAACCATGTTCAACAGCTTTCAGTTCAGAAAGAACTTAACTTACTTTCAACAGCTTCTCGGGGAAGGTGTCTTTGATACCTCTTCACTGGGGTCAAACGCTGGTGATTGCCAGGCTTTGAAACGGCTCGCATTATGTGATTTTTCACAGTCAAAATGGGTGGAGCAATACGATTTACTTAAGGTTAATGTTGGCTTATTATGTATGGCATCATTGGTTGTGAAGTGATGAATTTAGATAATAATACTTATCAGCTATCACATCCTTTAATGAATGCAGAGATGCAAATACCGAGATGAAAAATCTGTTGCTTTTGGATGTACTGGCACTGCATCCAGTAATGCTGCAAACGAGAAGAGATTATGTGACAGCACAGAACAAACTTTTCCTGGTTAGCCCATTATCCTTTTCTTCTAAATTCAGAGGGGGAAAAAGACTGTATAACAAGGCCTTGAAATTAGCTACTCTCTTGCTATTGCACACTGATGCAAAATTGAGTTTATTGTGTAAAACTGATACTACAGTTTTACAAAAACAATAAACATTATCACACTATATGGGGTCAGCTATATAGATTGTGTTAACCCATTTTGTTCTTTTAACAACCATCTCTTTAGATAAACCCTTCACTAAAAGGTCCTGTTTCAGTTTGGCTTATTTGGCCAAAAAAGTTCAGTTTTTGCTTAAGCTAGTGAAAACACATTGCTCTTGGAATTGATAGTCATGGCACTTTGACATTTTTTTCCCGAATGTGCTACTGTTTATGATTTAACATTGCACAATTATAATAACCTACCTCAACTTTGATTTGCTAAATTTTGTTGTCACATATAAATTTTCCTTTTGTTTAAGTTTTTGGTTACTATTATTATTCTACTGACTTAGAGGCTGGAGGCTTTCAATTTGCTCGCGGGCAATAAGCACTTAAGCTACTGCTACTAGTCTTAAATTTGTACTAAAACAACTTGGCAATAATAATGCCCTCAGCTCATAATCATTTGGATTTGAACTCTTACTTAGTGATACAAATGAAGATTTGAAGTCCTATTGAACAGCTGTTAGTTAGAACTGACGCTGGTTATCTCTTGTGATTATGGCTTAAATGAAGAGTCATTCTTAACATTCCTTTTGTTTTTTCAGAACTGAAGTCAACAGTTAAGAGCCCCCAAAGGGTGATCATGAGGGCTGGTAGTGAGGGCAAGGAAGTCTTTGGAGATGGCTCTTGCTTCAGTCCAAAAGGCCTATTGGCTTTGCCCACTGATGGCAGCCCCCAAATGCTGGATTCTTTCAACTTCGTCGACGAGAGTTCTGATCAAGATCTGTTGCTCGAAGTGCGATCTAACAGTTCTTTTCCAGAAGCAGAACTGCTGCATCCAGCCTTAAGATTTGGTACTCAGCCCAGCAATAGCAGTAGCTCGGCATACCAGCATGTTGCCTATTACTGATCACTCTTGTCTTGTCAGGTTTCTTGGGTGGCCATGGCCTAAGCCTTGTGTCTTGATGGGGGTATGCATATTTTGCATCTTAATTACCAAAATCCCCTGTACAAGATATATGATGGCTGATGCTTTTGTTATTATACAACCTTTTGGAGCTTGGATTGCTAAGGGATGAAATTTGGGTGGGGCTTTTTTGTATAGGTTTGATGACAGATTGTACATATAGCATGAAACGCAGAGCAACGGATCTCCGGAGTTTTGATTGCTCTTGTACTTTATGCTGTGAATAATTTTAGTCCCCTGTTTCCCCTATAAACATCCCCACCATCTCTAACGTAGGTGAAGGAAAATGGCATCCGGACAAAAACATAATGGGAGGTTGTAGTTTAGACTGGAAGTAAGATTGAGCATGAGCCAAAGAAGGCCAGGTTGGACTCCAAGTGGAGGGGAGAATAGCAGTTGAGACCAATTTAGTAAGTTAATTAGTAAGGATTTAAATTTCTGAATTATATTGCATGATCAAGCTCTCTTTCTACACTCTGAGAAAAGAAAAATGTGTAATGACCAAAAACTACAAGATTGAAAATGAAAATTTACACAAATTTCTTTAAAATTAAAGAAAATTGGCGTGCGGTATTAGTCAATGGTAGGGATGAGGTCGAAAATCTTACACTTTTCCCTCAGGCATTCAATTCAAGTCACGCTGCGAATTAACATATGTCAATAACAAATTTGCAAATCAGTTAGAGGGTTGAGGTTGAACATGACATGAAACTACTGTTTCTTTTCCGTCAATAAATTTAATAGTGGCACGGAGAAATAATTTTTCTAAAAAAATTGCAATTCAGCATCTTTTGTATAATACTGAAATCTATTAAGGAAAAATCCCACATAAGCAATCTAAAAATTCCTAAATCTCAAATTAAAAATTTCTATAAAAATGTGTTATTTTGCAAATTAAGTGTAATCAAAAAACCTGTAAGTGTAGAAAACAATCTTAATTTGAAATTTAAAGTAATTTTCAATCCTTTTGTGGGATTTTCTTATCTATTAATTTACAAGGTGAATATAAAGTGAGAGCCTAACTTTTCTCATAAAGACACCACCCTTGCATAACAATAGTAGTTTTCTCCACGCTATAAGTCATCAATAATATCTCTAAAAGGATGAGAGCTATCACGCCCCTAGTGACCAAATTAATGACCTGGGCACAATCAGTGAAAAGAGCTAAAATCTCCGGACAAGACAAATCGAGGCCATTCATGAGAAATGACCCCTTACAATTCTGCAATAGCTGAAAGTAACATCGTGAGTT